>NC_139027.1:77280844-77460321 GCF_964662115.1 Mustela nivalis
AATGGCACGCACTCTTTAAAAGTACATCTTGGGGCACCTGGGTGGCTCAGTGGGTTAAGCCGCTGCCTTTGGCTCAGGTCATGATCTCAGGGTCCTGGGATCGAGTCCCGCATCGGGCTCTCTGCTCGGCAGGGAGTCTGCTTCCTCCTCTCTCTCTCTCTGCCTGCCTCTCTGCCTACTTGTGATCTCTCTCTGTCAAATAAATAAAATCTTTAAAAAAAAAATAAAAATAAATAAATAGATAAAAGTACATCTTGACAGGTATTGACTATTTGCTAGATATAACAATTTATACTTCCACCAGCTGTGTATGTGAATAATCATTTCACTGTATCCTCACTTGCAGAGATGTTTATCATTTTATTATAACTTTACTCAATTGTTAGATTGAAATAATATCCCTTTGCTTAATTTGGGTTTCTTTGATAAAGAAAAATTTTTATTTTATCTATGATAAATGGTGTCTAAATGCTCTTTATATGTCTTTTGTAAATGTTTTATTTAAACCAACATATAATCGTAAGCAAATCAACAAGAAAACACCAAAATCTTAATAATAAAATAGATAGTGGCATACATACAGATTTGTGGCAAATAGTTTCTCTAGTTCATCCTCTGGCTTTAAATTTATATGTTAAATTACCTAGCAAACATACTCCCAGGTATATAGCCAAGAGAAATGAAAACATACATCATAAAAATTTGTATAGAATGTTCATAATAGCATTATTCATAATAGCCCAAAAGTGGAAATAACTCAAACTGATGAATGGATAGACAAAATGTTGTATTATATACATACAATGAAATACAATTTGCCCATAAAAAAGAATGAAGTAATGACTTGTAATGAATGAACCTTGAAAATATGCTAACAAAAGAAGCCAGTTACAAAAGACCACATTTTGTGTGATTCTATTTATATGAAATACCCAGAACAGACATATCTATAGAAACAAAGTAGATGAGTAACTGCCTAGGGCTGGGAAGGAGGGGGTGGTAGTGACTGCTTATGGACTCCGGGTTTCATTTTGGGGTGATGAAAATGTTCAAATGTTCGAAACGTCTACTATAGTCTATTAAGATTTACAAAACTTGCTCTAATTTTTTTTTTAAAGATTTTTTTTATTTATTTGACAAAGATCATAAGTAGGCAGAGAGGCAGGAAGAGAGAGAGATAGAGAAAGAGAGAAGCAGGCTCCCCACTGAGCAAAGAGCCTGATGTGGGGCTCAATCCCAGGACCCTGAGATCATGACCCGAGCCGAAGGCAGCATCTAAACCCAGTGAGCCACCCAGGTGCCCCTGTCTCTTGCTCTAATTTTAGAATTTTTTAAACAGCATAATTTTTGAAGCTATGTTGTTAGATAACACAGAATGTTCAGGACAATTATATCTTCTTGGGAAACTGTTATTAATATAAAATAGCCCCCCTTGACCTGTTCAATGCATTTTTCCTTAAATTCTGTTTCGTCTGATATTAGCAGTATTATGACTTTCTTTTTCATTTGTGTGGAATATTTTTCTCCAAATTTCTAATTACAAGGTTGCTTTTTGCTTTAGAAACATCTTGCATACATATACAACTTAGAGCTGTATTTTATTTTTAAAAGTATGAGATTCTGCTAACTGGTGAATTTAACCCATTCATCATATATCTATCACCTATACCTATCCCTGTCATTATGTATTTTACTTATTTACTGTTCTTCCTTGTTTTCTGTGCCTTTGGTTGGGATGATGAACTTTTAATTTTTTATTCTGATGATGTGCATTAAATATCCTATTTGTGATTATTCTTCATATCTTTCAGATTATGTTTTTCTAATGAAGTATAAAGTTAATCTACATCTTAATTATTTTCCTGAAAAAGAATCTTGTATAACTTTGTTTTCTTCTGCTCTCCCATGTTAAGCTGATCTGGCCCAGACTGATATATTTAAAGATTAACATCATAGATTAAAAAAAAAAAACACTCTGAGGCTCAACTAACATTTTACTGCACATGTGTGTACTATAATTAAGCTCTCTACTGTTTCTTCACCTCAATACTGTGCCTTCACGACACTCCTTTCCCTTCTTTCGTCCCCACTCCCGCTTTTTTGGGGTCAGGAGTATTTTCATAAATAATTTTTTCAAAGAAGATTTGTAACATTCTAAAAAGATAGATCACTGCAGGTCCAAAAATGTTTTTATTTTCTTCTCACATCAAATTGCTGAGTTGTCCAAATATAGAATTATGGGTTCGAATAACATCTTTCTCACACTTCAAAACTACTGCTTCTATCTTCTAATACTTGTTTTTACCAATAATAGGACTGCTTCTTTCCTTGGTAGGTGAACTGTTTGCTCTCTAGAAGCTTTTAGTCAGTTCTTTTTTTATCACTAGCATGCTGAAATTTCATATGAAGATGTCTGAGTGTAGATCTTTAGTTATCCTTTTATTCAATACTACTGGGCCTTTTCAAAACTTGTCTGTCTTCAGCATGAAGAAATTTCTTCCTATTATTTCTGTGATTGTAACCCTCCTCCATTCTCTTTATTTGAATTTGCTATGAGTTGAATGTTGAAGCTTTAAAATGGCCTCTGTATCATATGACATTTTATTCACACTGTCCAACTTTCTCAATTTAAGATTGTATTCTAAAGAATCTCCTAGCTCAATCATTCAATTCATTAATTTGTTTTTAAGCTGTGTCCACTCTATTTAGACCATTTGGTTTTTTCCATCTTGACAAGCAGATTTTTAAATTCTAAGACAGACTTAATTCATTTTATCTAGATTTGTTTTACATATGCAATAACCTCTCTTTTCTCTCTGTGAATATTAATTTTACTTATTTCAAAGCCTGCTGCCTATTCATTGTTATTTTTGCTCTTTGTATTTGGTGCCTCATTTTGCTGAGAAAAGTTTTCCTCAAATGTTCTTTGATTCTTAGCAGAAGATCATTTCAGGGACGCCTGGGTGGCTCAGTGGGTTAAGCCGCTGCTTTCAGCTCAGGTCATGATCTCAGGGTCCTGGGATCGAGTCCCACATCGGGCTCTCTGCTCAGCAGGGAGCCTGCTTCCTCCTCTCTCTCTGCCTGCCTCTCTGACTACTTGTAATCTCTCTCTGTCAAATAAATAAATAAAATCTTAAAAAAAAAAAAAAAAAAAAAAGAAGATCATTTCAGAGTCCCCAATTATCTAGGTATGCTGTTTTTGTTTACCAGCATTGGAATCCATTGATGTGGGATATGATGCCAGGGGTCAGGGATGTGCCAAAAGTTTGTCTTCCTGGCACGAGACTCCTTGAACTTCCTGACAACCAAAGGCTACTTGAGGGATCTCCCAGCCTCCCTCTGGTCTCTGGATTATGCCTAGTGCTTGAGCTTGGATTCACAGGGTGTGGAGGGAAGGGGTCATGGTGGGCCTAGTCGTTCCATATGCACCTCCTTCTCTAACACTACAGGTCCCCTCACCACTACTTGAACGTGATTCTGGTTTGAGAACACTATTGTTCTGTACATTTTTTTTAAAAGATTTTATTGATTGATTGATTGATTGATTGATTTGACAGACAGAGATGACAAGTAGGCAGAGAGGCAGGCAGAGAGAGAGAGAGAAGAGGAAGCAGGCTCCCTGCTAAGCAGAGAACCCAATGCAGGGCTCGATCCCAGGACCCTGGGATCATGACCTGAGCCAAAGGCAGAGGCTTTAAACCACTAAGCCACCCAGGTGCCCCTGATCTGTGCATTTTAAGCTGCAGCTCCATCAGGTTTTATTTTTCCATGAATGTGATTCTTTATTTTTACTATCTTTCAGGGATTCCTGAAATTTCCATCCACCAACACTTTCTTCTTTTCCCAGCTTATCAACTTACTCATATGTGTTTATTATATGGATACAAATATACATGCGCACCTTCTCTGTCATCTTAAAGAAGGTGGAATCATGGATATGCCAGTAATAGTGGTGGCAGAACTAAAGGATATCATAAGCTCAGCTTACCACATTGATCACTTTCTCAGTGTCATTATTTGCAGAAAAGTCTGTACTCCAATGTTAATATGGCTCTTCCTTTGTATCTCAGACTTGCATATCCACTTCTATTTGACATCTTTTGGATTTCTTACAGGCATCTCAACTTAACATGTCCAAAACTGAATTACTGATCTTATCCCCACCAAATCTGTTCTGTCAGGCATCATCCACATAATAGGACTCCTGGAGCAAACTCCCTTTCCTCCACTTATTACCAAGTAGGCCTTATAAAACAGATTTTACTGCTTTCCATTTCTACTGCTATTAACTTTGTCCGAGCCACCACCATCTCTCACCTGAACTAGTATAACAGCCTCTGAATTGGTCTTACTGCTTCTCTTCTTCCTTTCTACGTCATTCTTCCCAGATTAGCCAGAGCCAATGTTTAAAAATACAAATCAGATCATAACATTCCCTTGCTTAAAGCTCTTCCATTTCTTCTTACTGCTGTTGGAACGATGAACTCTTTCATGTTAAATGCTGTATCTCCGAAGAATCTGGAGGCTAAGTCTCTGCTATTTACTAAAGACTTCTTTGATGCCAATAGCTTATTAGCCTGCCTTGGTTCTATGAGTTTGACTTCTCCTTTTCTTTTTTTTTGTTCTACTACCTTGCTGAAGTACTCCATAACTTCGTCTTGAATTAATACAGTTATAGTTCATCTTAACTAAAATACCTATGTAATAAAACTGTTAAATTTATACTCTTTAGATACTAGGCATTTCTACCTAGCTATATAGCTAGATCTACCCCTTCAGCAACTATCCTTCCCAAATGAACGAGTCAAGTCAAAGGTCTAGGTGCCTCTTAGTCTAATTTGCTATAAAATGGGAATACTCCCAGTTAAATTCAATATGTGACAAGTTAGTCTAGGCTTTGCCAATGTGTGAATCTGGGTAAAAATCCTAACTATTCTGGGACACAGCTTCCTTTTCTGTCAAATGAAGGGGTAGGGTTATATGATTTCTAAGATCTCTTCTATTTCTAGTGGTCACAGATTCCATGCCCTAATACATTTCTTAGAGAATAGTACAGAACCTATCATTCAAGTCCCATGAAAATTATACAGAAGATAATATTTTATTTCAGATTTTAAAAAGTCTTTCATTGAAAATAAAAATAATTCAACTTGAGGTTTCTGAAGACAAGATATCATGGATTCACTTTGCCAAGATTTAATGTTGTCCTCAACTGCCCAATGAACACACACACAACCTCAAGAACTGAAAATACAGTAATGATAATAAGCGCTACTACTACTACTACTACTACACAGTAACAACTGAAAGATCATACTGGATAATGAGCAAAAACTCATTATAATAATCAAATAGAAATAGGAACCAGAAAAAGAAATAAGGCACAGTAGGTACCAAAGGCTTTTTCCTGAAAGATCAATAAAGATCAATATTTCATACTGGCTTACACAAAGAATCAACATACCCTCCTTGCTCCATTTCCTCTCTTTTTTTACAATAATGGTAAAGGGAGAGGCTCTCTGGATTAAGTTACTAGTCTGATCTAATGTTTTAATAGTCTTTAAATATGACTACAGTCTATTCTAAATCTTAATCCAAACCATAAACACCAAAAAAAGGACAAGAAAAAAAAAGAAAAACTCCCCCTTCTCTAATAACATAACTCCTAACTACCTTCCCATCAACTGTGTAACCTCTGAAAATGGGAAGGTATTCCCACCGACACTTAATTACTATGCCAAGTCTGCATACTATTGACGGGTTTCACAAAGTAAATGACCCGCACTGCTTTACCTGGTACATTCCAACTCCAATGTGCTTCGGCTCGATTTTCACCAGCTCAGCTAATGGGTCTTGTACACGCCTTGCTATGGAAACTGAAAAAAACAAAATAAGTATGGCTTAATGTGAAAAACAGTATCCAAATAATAACTTAATTAGGACTTCATAATTCAAGTATTTAATTCCTTCCTTCTTCTCCCACACAAAGAAACCAACAATTTGACTAAATTGTAAAGTTTCCTTTTTTCACACAAAAGACGTGAATGCAAAATTTCAGGATTACTTTTGTTACCAGAATCTGAGGCATTCTGGAGCACAAATAGATTGAAAGGTTAATACATCTGGAAAAAGAGATACAACACTTACTTGCTATACTTAAATAATCACCTGTTCATTCTTAAATCAGAGCATATCAGCGCACCTCACACTTTAACGAACAAGTCGATATTTCACTTTTAAATAATCCTGCATTATGACATATATTTGCAAATCAAGTATGTTATTAGGACTAGGTCCTGATAGTGATGAGTAATGGATGGAATCATACTTTACTGCAACTGGAGACCAAGTCAGTTGGCTCATGAACACACTTGTATTGCCTTAGATGTCATTGTAAGAGTAACTGTGAAGTGATCTGAATCTCAGCTGCTTGTCTCTGAACACACTCACTCACAGTTCTAAATCACATCTCTTTCCTGACCATAACAATCCACGGTCAAGAGGTCTGAGTTAGCTTCCAACATCCCTTTATCTGTTGTCATGTTTTTACTTGGTCATCATTTCTCATCTTTTTCTTATGAAATGGTAACAAAATTTCATACCTAATTTAACTTATATGGTAACAAAATTTCATACCTAATTTAACTTATAAGATAGATTTAGTGGGAGAAAAGAAATTTGGTATGAATATTAAGGATACTTCTAAGGGTAGCTCTTTTTTTTTCTTTTCCCAAGTGGTACAGTTACATTGGGTCCTTACATACAAACAGCTTTCATTTTCTAAATGCGAGAAAGCTAGTCAGTGTCATCTTCTCACACAGAAAGTTGGATGAAATATAAACCCATTCAGTGAAAACTTTAAGGCCATCAAAGGAGATCTCATGCCTGTTCTTGTGTTATTAAACTGTTCAAGGTCTGGCAACAGACGCCACCACTTGCAAGTTACTATCGGATCCTCCTGTCACTGATTTGTACAATCTCTTCATCAGAGATAAGCTCTATGCTGAACATTCAGTTCACTGCATGGACATTCAAGTCTTTTTCAGGTATTTTATTATCACTTCTCACAAACAGTGACAATGGCAGCTTGCAAAGCCAGCTTAGAAAGCAATAAGCTGGTGTCATACAATCTGCCTATTTCCTCACTGAAGAAGATGCAGACTCCTGGCTCCAAGGCCTTCATATATATTTTCTTGTCAAACCTCACAACAGGTTAATGGGTGCAAGTGCTGCAGGTTATAGGGGAGCTGCTTCCCCCAGTAATCACATATATAATTACACAGTGAGAGTAGATGCCACCAGGGAAACAGTTGATAGTCTCTGGAAGAAAAGATCATTTTTTTATTCTAATCTTCAAAAATATAATCCAATAAGACTGATTTTCACATACAATCATTGCCAAAATACTTTCAGGTTAAAAACAAAACAAAACAAAAACACAACAACCCACAACAGGTAACCAAGTGAAAGACACAGGCATCAGAACAGTCACTGTAGGAAGGTACCAAAATTTCAAAAAATAGTTATTAATAATAGGTAAATCTCAGAGGAGTCAAGATGGTGGAGAAGTAGCAGGCTGAGACTACTTCAGCTAGCAGGAGATCAGCTAGATGGGTTATCTAAAAAGATTGCAAACACCTACAAATCCATCGGAAGATCGAAGAGAAGAAGAACAGCAATTCTAGAAACAGAAAAACAACCACTTTCTGAAAGGAAAAGAATGGAATCTGGGGCCACAAACAGAAGAGAGTGACTGGTTTTCATTTCCATTTTTAACTCTATATTTTCTATTGCAAATAACATAAATAATAGTAACAAAATCATGACATACTCTATTGAATACCAAATTAGAGAACTTTTAATGCTTTCTAAAATAATAAAAGCTAATTATGTTCCTAAAAAAAAATAAAATAAAATAATAGGTAAATCTCTCAAATCTACCCCTCCAGGAAAACCCACATTACGAAAATCTAAACTTAGAAACTGGTTAGAGCAGTTGCATAATTTGTTAAGTGTGAATAGGTTTCTCTTTAAAAATTTTTTTTAAGTATATAAAAGGACTTTAAACTATTTTCTACCTGGTTCCTCCTAATAGGTTTACTGCTAGCCTCTCCTTTGTTCATACTGATTTGCTAAATGACAGTTTCTAGATGACACATTAATTCTCCAGTAAGTCCTAAGAGCCTCTGGAGTTACGAAGCCCTCAGTAAACAACCTCTACATAGACCCTAATGTTTCTAGAATTGGTATTTTGCTTTCAGATGCTACTCACTCTACAGAACATAAAAACTCAAGCAAGCATAGAAGAGATGGGAGATAGGAGAAAGAGGAAAATGAACATTGTTCATCTGAAGGATGTTCATTGTTCACAAAGGAGGAATCTAAACACGGTTTAAAGGAAAACTGGAAAGCTGTATGTACAGGCTTTCAAGAGAAGATGGTGCTGGCAGGATAAACAAGAAAGGAATTAATTAACAGTAATAATGGACACCCGTAGGTTGAGAACGATCGGGCTGACAAAAGATTCCTGAAATTAGGATACAGATAGGTAGCTCAGGTAAAAGAAGTCTTATAGAGTGCTGATAAAGAGAACAAAGACAAAGGAAGAGTCATAGCCCAAAAGTTGAGGGCATGTGCACATTGTGAGATAGAGAAGAAAAGATGGACACAGTCAAAGAGTGGGAAACTAAACAGTGAGGAAAGAAGCAACAGAAGTAAAAAAAATTCTAGAAATGTTTAGCATAGTAACCATATGTCCGCAAATTTTTACTACTGTGTGGTATATATTCAAGAAAAATGAAAACATATGTCCACATAAAATTTTGTATATGAATGTTCATAGCAGCATTATTTATAACAGCCAAAAAAGTGAAAACAACCCAAATGCCCATCAGCAGATAAATGGATGAACAAAATATGGTATACCCAAATAATGGAAAATTATTTGGCAATGGGAAGGGATGAAGTGCTGATACATGCTACAGTGTGAATGAACTCTGAAAACATTATGATAGTGAAAGAAGCCAGTTACAAAAGACCACATGTTGTAATGATTCCATTTATATGAAATGTCTGCAGTAGGCAAATCCATAGAGACGGGAAGTAGATCAGTATTTATCAGGGGGTAGGGGAAGAGGGCAAGGGGGACCGACTGCTAATGGGTGCTGGGTATCTATTTGGAGTGATGAAAACGTTCTAAAATTGGATGGTGGCGATGGCTGCACATTCTGACTGTACTAAAAAACACTGACTTACACACTTTAAAAGGGCAAATTTTATGCTATTAAATTATATCTCAATGAAGCTGTTATATATTTTTTCAATGTAGTATATCCAAGCATAAGCCAATACTATTTTGCCCACATGATGTCAATATATTTCTATGTCACTGTTACTATTCACCATTGTTCAGAAAATTCTAGTCAGTACAGCTGGACAAGGAAAAAAAGATGGTTATCATTACTGAAAAGATTTGATGGGTCCGTAATCAAAGGAGCAAGACTGATACAAAGCGAAGGTCAAGCAAAGCTTTATTTCGCGCCAAGCATTGAGAATCAAACTGACTGGTCGGGGCCGTCTCTTACAGAGAGGGTAACCCCTCTCTGCCTTGCCAACTAACTTTAAAAGGGCAAAGGCCATGTGGTTGAGCCTGGCCACACACATGTGGCCAATGAGATTGTAGCACACAGAGAAAGCTGTCCAGTAATGCTAGGTCACACACAAGTGACCAATTGAATCACAATTTACCCTATAGTAGATATTTGAACTAGCCTATCACCTTGGTCAGAATTGGCGCCCAAAAGGCACCCAAAAGTGGGGCCCACACTCCTCGGTAGCTAGGGAGACAGTATGCACCCCCACTGATTGGATGTCTCCACCTGGCCTGACCCACCCTTGTATTTGGGCTCTGTTACCTGGGACTCGTTTCCCGGACTTGCTTTTAAGTAAGTCCCCTGGTGGCAGGGGAGGGCAGGGTCAGTTTAAGTTTTAATGCATAAACAACAAAATCACTGTTTAACCGGATGGCATCGATGGCATCGCTCTGGCTAAATAAGTCCTTATAGACTGAAACTAGATTACTATTTACTGATGATGTTTGACTACTTTAGAAAACCCAAACAAGTCAACTGAAAAAATACCAGAACTCAGATTTCAACTGGCTGGTTTAAAAACACCCAGCACCTGGGTGGCTCAGTGGGTTAAAGCCTCTGCCTTTGGCTCAGGTCATGATCTCAGGGTCCTGGGATTGAACCCTGCATCGGGCTCTCTGCTCAGCAGGGAGCCTGCTTCCTCTTCTCTCTCTCTCTCTGCCTACTTGTGATCTATCGGTCAAATAAATAAAAAATCTTTAATAAATAAATAAATTAATTAAAAAAAATAAAAACACCCAGGCAATAACTGATAGAGTACCATATGCCATCAACAACCAATAAGAAAATATTGTGAAGGGCAATCCATTTACTCTGTGTGTGTGTGTGTGTGTGCTGCCTGTGAGTAATAAAGTATACAGAACTTGGATTAAGGTGACAATTTAACAGAATTTCAGTTAAATGGCTCCAAAGTATATATGAAAAAAGGAAATGCATAAGAAAAATACAATTAAAATTTAAAAAGTACAAGTGACATCACAAGCCACTGTAACTGATAGTCTTGCACTGTGGCAAAGTGAGACCAAGGAAAAGAAGACTAAAAATACACATAGGAATTTCATCTTTAATATATGGTAATGTGTTAAATGGTAATAATGTAACTCAGTGGGGAAAGGGAGACAACTAAACCACTACTGAACAAAAAGTTAAGCATTAGAGGAAAAAAATAGGTTACTTACACCCAAAGGAGGGGTGAGAGACTGAGTGCTCTCATAGGTCCGTAAGCAGAGCTACCTCCTATGGTTAGGCAGGATGTCTGGTGCACAGACCTGCACAACCACATGAAGTGACCCTGAAAGCACCACCCCCCTCATTCAAAATGTATCTTCTATCCGAAGGAGAAAAAGGGTTCTATGGGTTTTGGTCTTCAGTTCTCTGAAATATCTAGAATCTAAAAGCCATTCTAAAGCAAATAAACTTAATGCTTGAAAAACTGTACTAAACTGCATTCTCCTAAGAATTTACCTTATTTTGTTATCTAGGAATATCAAAGTGAAAATTTTTATTTGTAAAGTCCCATACTCCCCTCATTTTCCCCTTCTCCTTGCCATCAGACAGCAACAGAGGCAGATAAGACTTCCCAGGGTGTTTTTTCATTCAGCAATTCCAAATAAGAATTTTTTCATTATAAAACTTAGTAAAATTTTGTTTCAATAAATGATCTTGATCCCCTAATTAATGATTTCATTTTTGAACAAGAAGCAGACTAATCTATTGGCCAGATAAAAATATTCCTTATCTTAATTGTAGTGTCAGTGGTTGTGGTAACCTGATTAGTTTAAGCTTTTCAAAATTCACAGATGAATTCAAGAATTCACCTAAAAAGGTGACTATTATTTTATGTCAAGTTCATTTAAGTGAATAAAATACCTTTCTTTTCTCTAAGGATGTAAAAGTTTTTCTTCCATCTATATAGTCTTTACTTCCTCCTAGTGGCTTTCGTACTACCGCCACATCTGTCTTCAACAGTGTTAAGTCTCCTCACATGATAGGTGACCCTTGACTGTCCACCAGGGCCAGGGTACCAAGAAGCTGACTGTAAGTGCTTTGCCTAAATGTGAAGTTTATCAAATGTGGGCTTCGTTATATGATGATCTGGCTCATTTCTTGTGGACGTCTGATCTTTTCATTAGTTTCATTAGGTATTTTCTCTTGGGCAGGTCAGTATTCCCCTATCTCCTGCATGGAAGATTTAGTCTTAAGATCTCTACATCAGCATGTAAATAATTATTTAATATGTCTTTTTTTCAGCAGCTATCCCCATTATTATGTATAACCTGTGTCCTCCAGCAGAGAGACTTTCTGTTTAACCCTCTCCAGAGGAAAAAATTTCCGGTATTCTACAAAGATGAAAGAAGGAGAGTCACTCAACTGTGTGGAACAGGAAATCTAACAATTTTGGTTTTTTTAATTGATGTGAAATTCACATAACATAAAATTAACTATTTCCAAGTGTACAATTCAGTGGCATTTATTATACTTACACTGTTGTACACACCGCCACTTCTACCAAGTTCCAAAATGGTTTTAGTGCCTCAGAAGAAAACCTTGTACCCATTAAAGTAGTCCCTCTTCATTTTCCCCTCTTCCCAGTGCCTGCTTTCTCCATCTATAGGTTAGGCTTATTCTAGACATTTCATATAAATGTAACCATACAGTTTGTGGCCTTTTGTGTTTGACTTCTTTCACTTAGCATGTTTTCAATGTTCACCCACCTTATGGCACACGTCAGTACTCATTCTTTGTTATGACTAAAAATAGTACCTCGTTGTATGGATATACCACCTTTTGTTTATCCACCCTTCCAGTGATGGACATTTGGGTTGTTTCCAGCTTTTGGCTATGTGAATAGTGCTGCTACGAGCACTGTGTACACCTATTTGAGTCCTTGTTTTCAACCCTTTTGAGTATATACTGAGGAGTGGAATTGCTGGGTTAAATGGTATTCTGTGTTTAATTGCATCCAACTGCTTTCTACATAGAACTTTCAATCAATCCTCTCACTTAGGCCTACCTGCAGCCCTCCCAAGATAATTCTAAAGGTAACTTGGTGCATGCATTTCCCAAACCTATAAGGGTTCCATGAGCATTTCAGATTAGTTCTTGGTTTTCTACAATGCTGTCTTAGTATTCAACTTTCTCAAGTTGGCTAGATCACTTATTATTCAGCCACTTGCTTTCCCATTTCAAAACGATTATTGCTGTTCTTTCCTCTCCCTTCCTTGTCCTAGTAAATTTGTGCCTTCTTTCCATCACGCTACTGTCACTTTTACGGGAGTTTAGAAAGGTATGTAAAGGAATACTCAATCTTCTATTTTAAATCAGAAATCCATAATAAACATTTTAATATCATCTACCTACTATTCTATCCAATTTAAATGCCTCTCCAGTATAATGAACTTATTATGGGGGACTGTAAGAATATATAAGGATAACCTCTGCTCTCAGTAAGCTGAAAAACTGGTCAAGAAGATACAGTAATATGAAGGTCATCTTCTTACATATGTTTAACACTGCATGAATGTTAAGGTTCTGTTATATTCTGCTATAGTAAACTTATGGAGGGCTGAAAAGGAAAACCCACACCCATAGGTAGGACAGGTCTCATATGAATTATAAAGTCATCCCTGCCATCAATCACTAGAAATGAAGAATTGAGGAAGACATGAACTCTAGAAAACCTAGCGTGGAAACTCTGAGCTTCTTTCAATAATTGTTTTCAGGATCAGTTCTTGAAGGCTCAAAATGTCTATGTGGATGTTTTGAGTTGACAGGGATCAACATAGTCATTGCCAGGTGAAAGCAAGCTGAGACATAGCAGGAAAGCATACCTGCAGTGAATCCCAAATTGAACACACAAACAGACTTTGGAATCTGAGTAATTCGGGCCATATAATAATTCTTCTTTTTATTATCGCCTATTTTCAGACAGTCTTGTTGGAATGTTACAATCTTGTCTCACCTGTAACACCGTTGACAGTTATGCACCCACATAGGCCAGTGGCGAAGAGGAAACAGTAGCCCCCAGTAGTGGGAGGTCTGAGAGACTGCCACTCCTTAGACAATATTTCTTTCAAATGTTCTTTTGGAAGATTCCCTTTCAGTGACAACTTGAAAGGTTCTGAATTGAATTTTAATTTATTTTTTAACAGAGAGAAAGTGGGGGAGGGGCAGAGGGAGAGGAAGAGAGAGAATCTTAAACAGGCTCCACACTCAGTATGGACCCCAACGTGGAGCTCAATCTCGGAACCCTGAGATCATGACCTGAGCCAAAAATCAAGAGTTGGACACAACTGACTGAGCCACCCAGGCACCCCTGAATTTTATCTTTTAATTTAAAAAAGTATCCTTTTATTATACAAGTACACAAGTATTATATATGCACTTATTGATTATGTGGACACTTTAAGCCTTGGTTTATAAGAATAAAACAAAATAATCCTGGTAATGCATTTGTTTGCACAATGTTTCACCTATATTAAGTGCTTTAAAAGATTAGTATTAGCAGCTCCCACTATGAGTACTGTATCTCCTCCTACTAGTATTATTGCTATTGTTATTATAAGGTCAGTACCAAAAGAGCACAGGCAAGGAGGCAGAGACCACACTGTGCTGTTGTGATAGGAAAAAGCTTCACAGAAGGACCAAGATTTTGAGCTGGGATCTGAGTTTCAGAAGATGATCATTTTAGACAGAGGATATCATGGAACAAAAATTAATTCGACAATTGAAGGGAAACTAAAAGCTCTTTTGAATGTAAGAAATAGGTTTTTAGCCTCAGACTAATGCAAAAATTTTCAAATATGTTATCTCCACGTATAGATTTCAAGAACAGTCAATGAAACCTGATGAGAATATTTAAGGAAGACTTTACTTTTTTAAAGGTTTTACTTATTTGAGAGAGAGAAAGCACAAGAGGGGGTAAGGGACAGAGGGAGAAGTAGACTCCCTACTGAGCAGGAAGCCCAATGTGGGGCTCTATCTCCAGACTCCAGGATCATGACCAAAGCCAAAGGCAGACGCTTAATCAATTGAGCCACCCAGACGCCCCTTAAGGAAAAATTTTAAATGAAGAAGTCCCTTCTAAAAAAGTAGTCTAAATATCCCACTATCACAGAGAGAGATGCTCAGATTTAATAATTTGATTTTAATACAAATTACTTTCACTAGATGTATGAAAGTATCTCAATTTCTTCACACACATTTTAACTATTCCACAAAACAGAAACCAAAGTAACTTAATACAGCTAAAATCAAAGCAGGCTGTTTTAAACATTAATGACTGCCCCATTAGCAAGATAAGAGAAACTGATCATTCGACAAATAGCAAGAAGCTGTGCGTGTTTATATATATTTAGGTTAATATATTATTTGTCAATAAAAAGCTGTAATAAATATTTTGTAGTAGTAATAAGAGATTTGGAGTATTTTATTAATTTTATTATAACACTTAAGCACCTAATTTTACTAAAGATGTTTTGGACTAATTTTTTATTATACCTTTTTTTTAAAAGATTTTATTTATTTGACAGAGAGAGAAGGAACATAAGCAGGGGGAGTGGTAGAAGAAGAAGCAGGCTCTCCACTGAGCAGGGAATATAATCTAGGCTCCATCCAGGGATGCCAGGATCATGACCTAAGCCAAAGGCAGACGCATAACGACTGAGCCACCCAGGCGCCCCTTACTATTCTCTTTAAAAACAGTATTCTTCCTCTTCTTTTCCATAATTTCAACTACTATTCCAATCAACCGTTTTCTTTCTAACATGCTAATTTTTATGCATATACCTTCTAAATTTTCTTGCTAAAAATAAAAGTCCTTCAAAATATCAAAATCACACACCTTTGTGATGGCCCACAGTTTCTTACCTGCACTTCTCAAATTAGGGTCCAGCCCTGGCATCTCTTTGTTAGCTTCAGGGCTGACACTGTAGATTGAGGCCCCTGCTTCACTGACGATACTGAGAAGAAAGAAAAGGGGATTTATGATTTTCCAAACTTTCTCCCTGTCAAAGAAAATTAATGAATAAGACTGGGCATTATAAGAAAGAGAACTGCAGTGAAAAGTGCTTTCTTTATATTTCAGTGGTACCTGTAGCATATAATTTTTCATAAAGTGATCAAGTATGGTTTGTGTTCTTCACAGAGGAAATACACAGGTTTAAATCCATAACAAATTCATTGAGTTGTTTCCTGTCAGTAGTAAGGACACAGTTTATAGATGAACACAATGGACCCTTTCCCCTAATGCAAATTTTGAATTTCCAGAATATACTGAGATTCTCTTCTGTTCATAATCTCTTACTAATACTTATGACCCCCAACTGAATTAATCATTCTAAAGTATCATGGAGAACACATACATGTGAGTGGATATGTGCACATGTGGATTATATAAAAAATCACTGCCATGATTATTACTCAATTATAATGAACAACCACAAATGTGAATAGGAAAGGGACCAGACAGGATATTATCCCACTTCTTTTCAGGAGGGCCTGAAATCATCCTTTTAGTAAACTTGAAGCCTTTCACTTCAGGCAGGTATTAAACCGTTATTTAATCAAAACATAACACACATGATCCTCTTCTTCTTCAGCTCCAAATACTTTTCAAACCATGGTGGGAACACTCTTTTACAGTGGACAAGTATACAGTGGTTGACATCACTACTTCACTCCTTCAACATTTTTTTTTTAATTTTAAATTTTTTATTTTTTATAAACATATAATATATTTTTATCCCCAGGGGTACAGGTCTGTGAATCGCCAGGTTTACACACTTCACAGCACTCACCAAAGCACATACCCTCTCCAATGTCCATAACCCCACCCCCCTTCCTCCAACCCCCCTCCCCCCAGCAACCCTCAGTTTGTTTTGTGAGATTAAGAGTCACTTATGGTTTGTCTCCCTCCCAATCCCATCTTGTTTCATTGATTCTTCTCCTACCCCCTTAAGCCCCCATGTTGCATCACCACTTCCTCATATCAGGGAGATTATATGATAGTTGTCTTTCGCCGCTTAACTTATTTTGCTAAGCATGATACGCTCTAGTTGGTATATATACACAATGGAATACTATGCAGCCATCAAAAGAAATGAAATCTTGCCATTTCCTTCAACATTTTTAAATTACAGGTGTTCTTTTTTTCAGATTTTATTTATTTCTTAGAGAAAGAGACACGTGCGAGCACATAAGTGGGGGGAGGGGCAGAGCGTGAGGGAGAAGCAGACTCCCCACTGAGCGGGGAGCCAGACACAGGGCTTGATCCCAGGACCCTGAGATCACCGCTTGAGCCGAAGTCAGACACTTAACCAACTAAGCCACCGAGGTGCCCCTAAGTTGGAGGTATTCTTTATGACATAATATGCAAAGGAACATTATCTACCTGAAGATACCTGTGGCTTTACCATGAGACCAGCCAGGTATCAAGACTCAAAAGCAGAAACATATTTGTGCTTTTTAATCCACTTTTAGAAACGTCTTCCTTTCTCTGTTCCTCAATATTTACTTTAATTGTGAGACAAGTTTAGTGGGTAACTTTTAACATATTGCCTCTCTGTAACAGCTGAACACTGATGAGAAAAGTGTGAAAATAGTTTGCTACCCATCTTTGAAGAATTCTTTTTTTTTTTAATATTTTATTTATTTATTTGACAGAGAGAGATCACAAGCAGGCAGAGAGAGAGGAGGAAGCAGGCTCCCCACTGAGCAGAGAGCCCGATGCGGGGCTCGATCCCAGGACTCTGAGATCATGACCCGAGCCGAAAGCAGAGGCTTAACCCACTGAGCCACCCAGGCGCCCCCCATCTTTGAAGAATTCTTGACTGAACTTTGACAACAATTATAAGCCATCAAACTTCAGAAGATTATTTTGGGGAATATGAAGATTTATAGCTATTTTTTGCAACCAATTCTACTGTCCAAAATTTCCTAATAGGAAAAATGAACACTCTGTAATTGTTTACCATCATCAATACTACCATCATCGTACAGAAAGAGGTAACTGAGTGCGTATTACACACAAAGTACAAAATCAACCACTTTATAGACTTTATCTCATTTAATCCTTTTATGGTGATTTTTTTTTTTTTTAAAGATTTTATTTGTTTATTTGACAGAGAGGTCACAAGTAGGCAGAGAAGCAGGCAGAGAGAGAGGGAGAAGCAGGCTCCCCACCAAGGAGAGAGCCCGATGTGGGGCTCGATCCCAGGACCCTGGGATCATGACCTGGGCCGAAGGCAGAGGCTTAACCCACTGAGCCACCCAGGCGCCCCTATGGTGATTTTTTTAAACAGATAAGTAATATGCCCAAGGTCACTTGGCTGGTAAACTACTGAGTTGAATTTGAACCCTAATCTGCTTTAAACCTAAGTCACACTCTTAACCAGCACACACAAACAACTTCTGAATAGCTTTAAACCTCTCATTAAAATGAAAACCCATACTGTTGTGCTAAACAATAAGTGTAATAATACCTTTTTACAGAAAAACCATTTTCTTCCTTTCTTATGTGTCTAAGGTAGAATCTAAAGCACCTAGAAGGCCAAATATATTCTACAGTTTCAGATATGCACTTTAAAATTAAAAGGTAATTGTGCTTTTTCTCCAAAATAAGATATAGATTCTGCTTAACTTCTACTATGTAATGATGAAGGAGAAAACGTAATGTCAAATAAAGCTTGAAGTGAAGAAAACTCTTGATGTGGCATAATAGGATGTTAAAACCAACACTCTAGAAGGGATTTTTCAGTTCCATTATAGTGGCAGTTTCTAATCAGAGGCCCATGATCTTCTGGGTAGGGAAAAACAGGATTAACTAAAACTGTATACAAAATACAGTATCTATGCATTTTTTTCTAGGAAACGGGATTATAGTTTCCAGTGATTACTTAAAACCCATAACCCCTCAAAAAGTTAGGAAGCACCATCACAGGGTAAGAATATTTAGTCATTGGTCATGGAAAACTGGTTTCAAACACAAATCAACAGTCAGTTTAACAAAGTTTTTTTTCTTGAAAAAACCTAGAGTATCCATGAAGTACAGGCTGGACTGATTATTAAGGGAAAGAATATTTTTAAAAATTTCACCACAGATTTATTTTCTATCATTTCAAGAAGGCTTCAAAATTGCCACTGTTAAGTAAAGGGTAATGAAGTGGTAAATAAAAACTGCAGTTAACTGTGGCTTTTGGCAGTTTGGTACCTGAGAATTTGCTGGGTGATTCACTGTCTCTTGGAAGTTATAATTCTCAATAGACTGAGGGAAACTGCTGCAAAGAAAAACACTCAGATAATAAATATTCCTCCAAATACCACACTGCCACTTCTTTTAAACAGAGGAATACAAAACAGATGTGACACACTGCACCAAAATATTTTAGATTAACGTTAATATTAAATCAATACAAAATGTAGTAAATTTCATATGCTTTAGTTATTAGATAGCATGGGTCCAATAAACAGGTCACTTCTAAGCGTAGAACAGAATGCTCCAATAATCTAAATGAACAAAAAACCCTCAACACTGATTTCTTCAATATACAACATATAAGGACCTAAGAAGTTTATGTGGCAAGAACTAAATGAAACAAATCAAGCTGGGAGTAGTAATGACTTTTTCCAGAAGTTGCAAAGAATAAGTGTTTATAATGCTCCTACCCCCATTTTCTTCATTTCCATTTGGATGTCAAAGATAGACACTCAAAAAATATGTTTTCTAAGCCACTTTCTGTTTATTGCAAGTTTCCCAAGAAGCTATGGAAAAGTATTCCAATTATCTCTAATATATTTTGAGAAAAGCAAAAATGAACTTCACATAAAATTCAGACAGCTCACGATTTAATAAATATTACATTCCACAAAATGAATTTCTCTCAGGTGTAAAGAAACTGGGTGCATAATCTTAGCAATTTGATTACTTTATTTATCTTTGCCGTAAACCAGACAAGATTCTGAGCAGAATTTATTATTTGGGGGGAATTTAACTGACATAGTTGTAAATGAACTGAAGGTTCAATATTATTACAGTGCTCTGAAGCCCCTTCAAATTGCTAGTGCACACAAATACTTAAATATATACATACAGTACCTCAAGTGTTAAAAATATGTAAGTAAATTTCAGAAGCTACTACCAGACTTACATTTTACTTAATATATATGTTAATGTACTAATGGTCTATAATTGAATATGTATTTCTAAAAACACTTAATCAAATTCAGCCCGATTTTAGGGTCTTTTTTTAATTAAAAAAAAAATATACAAACCACACAGCCAAAACTAAAAAGTAAGTGAAATGCCCAGTATATGGATGCATATACTTTTAAATTCATTTTTAAAAATTTTAATAAAAACTCTACATTAAAAATGCTAAATTGTTATATCTCAAGTTAAATTCAATGGCATTACATAAACTGATCATTTATCAATATAATTTTATTTTTTGAAAAGGTATGTTTAAATTACAGAATTTGTAAGTGTCTTCTGCCAAAACAGACTATATGTTGATGAATCTTTTAAAACCCAATTTGTTGGGGCACCTGGGTGGCTCAGTGGGTTAAGCCTCTGCCTTTGGCTCAGGTCATGATCTCAGGGTCCTGGGATCAAACCCACATCAGGCTCTCTGCTCAGCAGGGATCCTGCTTTCCCCCCTCTCTCTCTGCCTGCCTCTCTGCCTACTTGTGACCTCTCTCTCTGTCAAATAAATAAATAAAATAAAATCTTTTTTAAAAAGTAAAAAAAGTAAAACCCAGTTTGCAAGTAGTTTTCTTATAGTGACTATTTGTTCTGACAATAAAGAGAACGGCAATTTTTCTTTTTTTTTTTTTTGAGAATGGCAATTTCTTTTACCAAATTGAGATGGGGTCGGGTGAGGACTCTTTTCATGAGACAGGAAAACCAGCCATTTGTTTTTTTAAGTTATTAGGCTAATAGTTTTCACATTCATTTACAAAGTTCCATGATGTCTTCTCTCTTCTTCCCATTTCCCAAATACAAAAGTAGCTTTGGTGTTTTCTCTTATTTTAAAATAAATCACATGCTTCCTTATGTTAACAGGAGAAATTCAATTCAAAGATAATCTATTTAAATGAAAATGCAGTTTTTTATTAAGATATCAAAATCAGCCAAGATAGAGTGCTTAAATCAATAAAAACTGATGTGTTCTTGGGGTGCCTGGGTGGTTCAATGGGTTAAGCCTCTGCCTTCAGCTCAGGTCATGATCTCAGGGTCCTGGGATCGAGCCCCACATCAGGCTTTCTGCTCAGCGGGGAGTCTGCTCCTCCTGCCCCTGCCTACTTGTGATCTCTGTCAAATAAATAAAATCTTTACAAAAACAAAACCAAAAACTGATGTGTTCTTCTTTTCAAAAGTACATTAGAATTCTTCAAAATTTACTATTACGTAACAAGCTTTCTTTACTTCCTTCTGCCCACCAATAAAATGCACTAAATAGCTACTACATTAAATGTACAATTAATTTCACTAAAGTTTTTAAAAACAATTTATCTAAAAACCATTCTTCCAAATTTTCAGACTGAGAAACATTCATATGGAGATAGTAATGGCTTGATCTAAGTTTCCCAACAAGTAACAGAAAGTGCTAAAACAGCCAACAGAGACCTTGATTCTATGCTTTGCACAAGAGATAACACATTCTGAAGTATGAAAGGATGGCTGTTGTACTTTTAGGGAGTAGGAGACAAAGCCAAAACCAAACCACTGTGAAAAAAAGGAGGTCTAGGATTTAATGTTTAAAGGATAAAGCTTATTTCTAAGAAAATATCAAAACAATTTTAGGTTCTAGAATTTAGTGATGAATTGCCATTTCAGGGAGTCTCAAATGAACAGTAACTAGTTGCTTTAAAAACCAGGATAACCTGGTGATAAGGAAGCAAAGAAACAAGGAAAATCATTTGCTGTTAAAGACGTTTAAACTATAGAATTCTTTCAGATAGTAGCTTGAAAATATAGATCATGTTACAAAAACATGCATTCTTTCTGAATCAGTTATTACATTTTTAAGAATTCATACTACAGAGATCTTAAAATACACAAAAAATGAAAAAGTGCTAGTCAAGCTTTTACTGAAAGAAACTGAAAATCAAAACACCTATCATTAAAGGGTTCATTAAATGAAAACCTATACTGTCACTAAAAATTGGTTACAAAATACTAGGTGAAAAAAACTGGTTATATGACTATGATATGAAAACAACTCTGATATTTTAAAATATAGATCTAATAAAAAGAAGAAAAGAGAAGGCTTATGTATATAATGTTAATAGTATTTAAATATGAGTTATTTCTTTAACTCTAGGTTTTTTGGCAATAGCCATGTGATATTTGTAAACAGAAAAAGTTTAGAAATTAAGTCTAAAATAACAATTGTTAATTGCCCAGGAAATCTGATATCACATAATGCCCAACATTTTCTTTTATTCTACCAAACTGTCTTGTATAGTAATTAAAGTTATTTTGAACTTAATCTGGGTAAACATGTCACTTGTTAGTAAAAACTTCCGAACATGGCTTCTAGATCTCAAACGATAACATTTTATATTACTAGAACATAAAAGGTGGCCAAGCAGAAAAGTCAAGAGTAAGGTCTCAGTTTGTACATACAGCCCAGATAAGAAACAAATGTATGATAAAAAATTTTATAAGAAATTACATACTATATATCCTTAAGTTTTACTCAGTCCCTGGCCTCTGAACCCACCACCTAAGTTATCCTTCATGATCGCCAAGGAAAAATCAATTCACTACCTGCAACATACAAGATGTGAGGTGACACAGCAGTATGCTAGGAAAGTGGTGTATGTGGATAAAACACTAAAAACAAAGTACGGTGAAGGAGAAAGAGAGAAGGCATACAAGCTCAAAATTTCAATGTGGCCAAGTTTATCTTTAGCTATGTAACACTAGCACCATCTGGTGGAAGACCAGTTAGAAAGAATTCAATTACCAGTTTAAAAAGAAAGAAACAAGAATTCTAAACCTTCTTTCAAAAGATGAGCATTTTTCAAAGAGAATAAGCCTAGCAATAGTACAGTAATCATACAGAGGACCATAATAAGCCTGGGGGAACTTAAAATGTCTCCTAAAGGTGTATGTACTCCCAGATGCACATCTTACTCTATCTTAGCCACAGAGCAAGATTGCAACAGTACAGAATTGCCTCGGCTACCTTTCCTTCAGTGCCCCACACCACATCAGATGAAAAGAATACTTTCTGGCCACAAAGGAAACCCAAAAAAGGTAGACCCAAATTAGTGACTATGCAGCAGAACTTTAATTTGGAGTTTAAGGTTCCACAGAGCACCAGCTACCTATCTGTCCATGCTAGAAATACACCAAGAGCATTCACGAGAGACTCTGATTCTGCTCTTCAGCATCAGCCGTTTATGTGCACAGTGATGCCAAGCCTCTACAGCGAACCACAGTGTGGCAAAACAGTACACTGAAATCACTGTTACTGCTGGCTCTGGGCCATCCAACAACAGAGAAGACAAAAATCACTGGTATCTTCAAACACTGTTATGGGGAAAGCAAATCAACACACTGAGAGACAAAGAGGATGGAGAGCTTGACTCCTATCTGGAGGTTGGGTTCCTCCACTGAGGTGGAAGCTATTTCGAACCAAGAATGGCACCAGCAGAAATGACCGCTACTTTACACAGTAAGCATCTCTTTTAGTTTCTCTTTCCCTTCCCTTCACCTGCTTTCCTTTTTAAAAATCCCTTCTTTATTCCCTCCAACCCCACCCATCTACATTTGAGACCAATAAGAAGTTGTTGCAAGTACTGCATGGTACCACTGAGGGAGCTCAAGAAAAAGCTGCCACAGGAGCAACCAATCAAAAGGCTGGGAGCCCGCATGGTGTCAGACTATAAGCAAAAGGACAGTGCCCCCTGCCTCCAAGACAAAATCAGGCAAAGAGAGGAACACCAATTACAGAAGAAAGTGCTGTCTGTAGAAGTACTATAGACATTCCATGTTCATGACTGAAAAGACACAAAAACTAAGAGGGCAGGGAATAAAAGACTGGCCTGATTTTACAGTGAAAATGTCCTCTGATCAACATTTTGAAATGTATTGATCTAAAGAACATGATGTCAACCTACCAGCCAACACCCCACCCCACACCAGAAAGTATGCTTCTCCTGATTCTTACGTTTAACTCCAAAACTGTCCATTTTTTACTGCCCAATTTTTACTTATTCATATAATAACCAGTTATCTGTATTTGTTTACTCTTTTTCAAATGCAGTTCTACTCAGATACAAATTTGAGAGTTACATAGAGAATTGTGTTGAATTTTCTTACAAAGGGAAAAATTTGCCTCATTAACTCATCTTTTCACCTTTTCTAGCTTATATACATCTATGCAAGTTTATCCACTAGTAAATGTGAAGAGTGCAGATTGTTAAGCATAGACTTTATTTTTTTATTATCCATCCAATAACAGAAGTCAGAATCGGAATTACCAATTTAGGGGATTTAATATTCTCATATTTTGCTAGTAATAAGTATTCAATAATGTAATAATGTCATACTAATTATTAAGTTTTAAGAAAGAACAATAATAACAAAAAAGGAGAGAAGCAAAGGAAACGAGACAATTAAAAGTAAAATAATAACAATAGGAATAATTAAAAAGACAGAGGCTGAGACTTACTTTTCCAGTGAGTAGTAGCTCAACTCTTTTTAGCCACACTAGAATAAAGTTTGGGAAACAGTAATAGTTTTTAATTTGTATTTGTGTGTGTGTTCTTAAAGATTTTATTTATTTACTTATTTGTAAGAGAGAGAAAGAGAGCACAAGCAGAGTGGCAGGCAGAGGCAGAGAGAGAAGCAGGCTCCCTGCTCAGCAAGTATATCGATGCGGGACTCGATCCCAGGACCCCGGGATCATGACCTGAGCCTAAAGGCAGCAGCTTAACTGACTGAGCCACCGAGACGTCCCAAAGAAACAGCAATGGTTTATGTTACATTCCCTAATACTCTTCTAAATAACACCACTGATAACCTCAGCGAACTCCGCTAATAAATGATGCACATTGATCAGCTTGATCAGCTTTCATACCTTGTCACCCATTCCTACTTTTCTCCCTTCTCATATTTGTTTCATTCCTAACCCTCCACACCCCTACTTTCCTCTGAAGTGAATTTACACCTTGACAGAAGTCATCATCGGTCCCAGCTCCCCTGTCTCTGTTAATAGAGACCCCATCTACGAACTTCATCTTATACATGCACCAGGTAAAAGCCTGGAGTAGACACAACCTTCAAAATTTCCTTTGGCCACACAGATAATGCTTGGAGGGGAAGAGGGACAAACCTAAACATACAACTCAGGCATAAGACTACTACTCTAGATCAACAAATTTTCTAATCGTGGTTTTTGGGGTTTTTTTGTGTGTGTATGAGGGGGATGTCTGGGTGGTTCAGTGGGTTAAGCCGCTGCCTTCAGCTCAGGTCATGATCCCAGGGTCTGCGATCGACTCCTGCATCGGGCTCCTTGCTCAGTGGGGAGCCTGCTTCTCTCTCCACCTCTGCCTACCAGTCTGCTTGCTTGTGCTCTCTCTCCCTCTCTCTCTCTCTATCGCTGACAAACAAATAAATAAAATCTTTAAAAAAAAAAAAAGGTGTTTTTTTTTTAAAAGATTTTATTTATTTGACAGACAGAGATCACAAGTAGGCAGAGAGGCAGGCAAAGAGAGATAGAAGAGGAAGCAGGCTCCCTGCCAAGCAAAGAGCCTGATGCACACCTCGATCCCAGGACTCTGGGATCATGACCTCAGCGGAAGGCAGAGGCTTTAACCCACTGAGCCATCCAGGTGCCCCCTAATCGTGGTTTTTAAAGTTACACTGAACAGATGGAGGGAGAGAACAAATTTCAATTCAGCTGACTACTCTGTTTACATCTTTATCTATAGTCAGATCTTTACTTTCTTAGCATCACTGCACATTTCTGGCTCTGCTATATTACACTGTGTAAATATTTAGGAGAAGTAATTCCTTTCAAGGATCTAAACTTCCACTGTCGTTATGGCAAATGAACCTGTTTATGCTATGTTTGTTAAATAACAGCAAGCCTAAAAGAACACAGGAATTTACTAACATATGTGGTACACAAACATCACAATCATAAAGCTTCTTGTGGGGACATAGCAAGAACATGAAAGGCCAGTTTATTTTTATTACCATTGCCCTGTAATTTTCTTTAGCTCTACTACAACATTCCTTAATTCAAACCTTTCCTGAAGCTACAGGAACAGAGTAAAGAAATGTACACAAACTATACCTCAAACTACCCTCATCTCCACGTGACCTTCCCTGTTTCTAGAACAATGGTTCTCCAACTTGATCCTGCATCACAATCTGTTGCAGGCTGTTAAATCTCAGCGAGCTGGGCCCCACCCCCAGAGTTTCTGCTTCACTGGGGCCAAGAATTTGCATTACTAACAAATTCTCTGGTTGTGCTGATGCTGCTAGTCCTGGGACCACACTTTTTGTTTTACGGTTTTATTGAGGTATAATTTATAGTTCATAAAATTCACCCAATTTAAGTATATAATTCATTGACTTTTGGTAAATGTTATATAGCCATCACCAAAATCCAATCTCAGAACATCTCCATCACCGAGATAGTGTGTGCCCATTTACAGTTCTCATTCCTACCTCCAGCCCAGGTACCCACTTTCTATTATTCTGTCTCTATACATTCACCTCAACTGGACATTTTGCATAACTATAATAATAAAATTAGTGGTCTTCTACGTCTGGCTTCTTCACTTGTGATGTTTTTAAGATTCTTCCATGTTGAGCATCACTGTTTCCTTTTTATTGCTGAAAAGTATTCCGTTGTTCTAGATATAGCACATTTTATTTATCTGTTCATCAGTCGATGGACTCTGGGGTTCATTACAGTTTTCTGTTATTAGAAACAACGCTGCTATAAATATCCATGTACAAATCTTTATGTTGGACACACATGTCATTTCTCTTAGGTTCCCAGGAGTAGAAATGCTAAAGTATAAATTTATGCTTAATTTCAAAAGAAACTGCCTCGTTGTAGTTTATTCATTTCCATGATGATACTTGTTAGTGTCTTTTTCAATACTTATAGTTTAATTTACATTTCTTTAATTAATGATGCTGAGCATTTATTCAATGTATATGTTGGCCTTTCCTAATTTTCTTTAGTGAAATACCGATCTAAATCTGTTGCCGATTTTTAATTGGCTCATTTGCTTGCTATCGAGTCATAAGTGTTCTTTATGTATTATAAATATATATTTATAAGCATATAAATATATATAAATATAAGTCTTTATCAGGCACGTGATTTGCATACATCTTCTCCCAAATTTTGGTTTGCCCTGTCATTTTCTTAATTGTCTTTGGTAACAAAACAGTTTTTAATTGTGATGAAGACTGGAACTATATTTTGAGAACCACTGTTCTAAAGCTTTACAAATTCAAAAGAAATAACAAATCCTTGAAAAATGTGAAAGCTTAGTGGTTTCCCTTCTGCATAAGCAAATATAAATATTACTCATATCCACTTTCCTGTTCTATTTCCTTTTAGCAAAGCCTATTACAACTATCATCCTAAATATGCTCACCATTTTCAAGAGGAAAAGAATATTTGCAACTAACTGGCTTTAATATTATTATGGAATGGATAAATTCAGCTGCAAACAGGCCTGAGGTATCAACTGAGAAAAGTGGAGAGAATGCTAGCACGAAAGAATATGAACTTCTGAGCCAGTGTTTTCAGAATCACTGATCAGGCCTATGGATTTTAAAGCCATATTTAAAGCTCTAAGAAATATGTCTACTCTATAAAATAATGGAAACAAAGATAAATAGTGCACCATAGTAGAGGATATAGAGAAAAGAGAATTCCCTGAGATATGTATGATTTATTTTGATATTTTTTATCCTGTAAAAGGGCTAGCATTTTTTTTATGTTATTATGTTAGTCACCATACAGTATATCACTAGTTTTTGATGTAGTGTTCCATGATTCATTATTTGCATATAACACACAGTGCTCCATGCAATACATGCCCTTCTTAATACCCATCACTGGCCTAACCCATCTCCCCAGCCTCCCTCTTCTCTGAAACCCTCAGTTAGTTTCTCGCAGTCCGCAGTCTCTCATGGCTCGTCTCCCCTCTGATATTTTTGTCTAATTTTATAGCCTTCTTCACTAAAGATTTAAAAATAATTCACGTATCATTACGGCCCTTTCTTTGTTGAAAAGTTATTGAACTTTAAATCAACTTTAAATTAAAAGAAGCCAAAGGTGGCAACCAAAGTTCTAATCTTGTCTAGGACCATAACTTGCAATGTATGAAACATACTTAAAAAAAATATATATCAGAAAGGTTTAATTCAGGTAGAAGCAACAGTAAGATTAGTTGTTTCTAAGGTGAAACCCAAAATACTGCATGTTTACTCCTTGATAATTATCCACATCCCCAAATGAAATCTAAAATTAAGAAGCTTACTGAACATTATTTCTACAACCATGACCTGAGCCACATACTCTGTGATTTTATGGAGAAACCTTGACAATAGGAAGGATTTAAGTTAAAAGTTTAAGTTAAAAGATGAAGAAAATCCATTTAGGTTTGCAAAAAGAGCCCTTCTTTATATAAATCAAGTTAACACAGGATGTGAAGCAAAAAGCTTTGTTCACTGTAGAACTACCAGACTTCCAGTAAATGCTTTCAAATATTTATGTTCCAATACATGGATATTGTTGATAACATAAAAGTCATTAGTTCTCACTGCCTTCTAATTGCTGGGGATTTTTTTTTTTATTTCTACTAACTTTCATATATTACACTACTATAATTTACACCCATTAGCCAATATTCATCCTCCCTTTTCCATTGAGCCACTTCAAGCTACTTCAAAGGAAGCTGTCCAAAGAGAGGCCAGAAGATAAGAGTTTCACAGGTGATCCACAGCCTCTGAACATGGTCTGGCTCCCCATAACTTCACTTTTAGGCATCTTCTCACCCAACTCTTTTATATTTTTTTTTGCAGTTTAAAATACCCAGAGTCAGTAGAACTTCTCTCTCAAACTCTACCAAGTGAGGGCATCACCATCTCTGTGATGTTATGGACCTGAGATCCAACATGAAGATCAAGATAAGAGAAACTGAACAAAGAGTCTACTCAGTAGCACACAGCCAATTATGACTTATCCATACAACTGAAAGTTAAGAATAAGCAAAATAGTGTTTTAAGCCTTCATTTTTGTCCGAGTTCAGTTTCTTTCCTCAGTCATTTAGATGCCAGTCCCTACATGGAACAGAAAATTCTGTAATTTATTACATGTTCCTTTATTCACACATCTTTCCTCTGGGTGGCTCAAAGTAGGAAAAAAAAAAAAAAAAGGAACAACCGGGGACCTCAAACAGGATGTCTTACTCCTGGCCATTTAAAATTTGACAATCATTAGTGTGTGCATACATATATGGCAATATGATCATAACAGAAGCTCATCCTTGAAGATCTGCAATTTCCTAGTGAGATTCTTAATAAAAATGAGGAATGTGGAAGAGTTCTTTGGCTGACCCTCACCATTTACCCAGTGAAATCCATAAAATAATCACTAAAACCTCTGCTTACACAAATAGCAAATTAGTAACACACCAAATAAGTATAAAGGAGAGTAAGAACACGCCAAGACATATAAACTTCTACACAAACCCCGTGTGCTCTCCAAAGCTCAGAGAACTGTACCATTTCAGCAATTTATCCATGGATGAATAAATGTGTTCAGTTGATTCCTGAGAAAGGGAAGAATGATCAGTTATATATGTCCTCATCTTGTCTGCTCATCTTGACATTTTTCAGCAAGTAAAAGTTCCAAATGGCAGGTGTCAGGAGGCCTTAGCCTCACATGTGGTGCTAGAAGGCAGGAAAAGCAGCAACATGTGGTCATGTCAGAGACGCACAGAAGCTGCCTAGAAAGCACATTCTGAAAAGAGCAAACCTCAGACGTGGTTAAATCAATCCAGTGCCAGATGCCGCTACTAGAACAAAGCCTCGTTGCCAAAGATTAGCTGCCCAGAGAAACATTCAACTCAAGAGTCTCACAAAAGAGAAAATAGCCGAGTGCAATGGCACCTGTCCATATCCTGTCTGTCTGATAATTTGGTCAAACGAGATCTTCCATGCAGAGAAGAAAATGACCACAGAATG
Organism: Mustela nivalis; assembly: GCF_964662115.1. Taxonomy (NCBI): domain Eukaryota; kingdom Metazoa; phylum Chordata; class Mammalia; order Carnivora; family Mustelidae; genus Mustela; species Mustela nivalis. The sequence continues at coordinate 77,310,728 of NC_139027.1, forward strand.
CTTTGCTTACTCTACAGATGGGTATTATTTTAGCAAGGCCCTTTTCAGTTATTCTAAAGTAATAGTACAAATCTCCTGCATTTGTATAATTATAGCTTTTTGAAAGTGCTTTAAGATCTACTAACTCTAACTTTCTATAAGGGAGTCAGGATCACAAGTACCTCTTCATTTCACCTATGGAGTAAGAGAGAATCAAAGAACTCAAATTAGGCCAAGATCATCTGAAACCAAGACTTAAAAAGAAAAAGTGAGTTCCAGAACTGTTCGGCCAGACTTCTTTCTGTTTAGATATCTACTCTGTCTGTTCCTCCCTCCCAGTCGTCTTTTCACAGGTTTTCCCAATACTAAGAAAGTTTTGGAACCTTTTCAAAGTTGTTTGTGAAGATCAATCAATAAGCATTTCGTTCCCAGAGTTAATGTAATTTGCATGATGGTCTCTGCTTCTTCTCAGATCTAACTCTTAAAAAACAGTAATGATTTCTGAGGAATATTCAAAGCAGGAGATGCTGGAGAAGCACACAAATACATAAATTGTTTAGGGTGGAACATTCACGATCAGGTCATCTGGTTAGATACATCAGAAACTAAACAAACTAGACTTTTCAGAGAGCAGTACACAATATAATGACATAATCCCTAAAAAAGAAAATCAATTATCATTAGAATTTTATGCTCTATTTGAATATACAAAGGGATCATTGTGCCAAAGACTGATATGTCAAAACACTAATTTGCTCCCATACCTCAAAGGACAAAGCATATAGATGAATCAGGACTTCACTTGGATTCAGGTTAGAGTTTTGTTTTTTTTTTTTTCCTTCAACGTTTTTCCTTACTATGGCTACACCACTGAAATTCATTTGTTTGCCATATACTTGGGGCTGTTTCCACACTAAAACAATTCACTGGAATCTTCACTATCTCATCTTGCCTTCTAAGCAACCAACAAGTACTATTTTTCAACTGTGGGCAGTTGCTCACATAAATTTCTCAATTTCATATTTTTAGATCTTATTCTGATCAATATACAGATCTTATTCTTATATAAAGGATAAAAGTAAATATCAGCACACATCCACATTCACATAAGGACTAAGAGTACTCTTACATATATATTTACTATTTGAAATCAAGTGTGTTAAATACAATTTAAAAATAAATTAAATAAAAGTAAAATTTTCTAAATGAACTTCCTGCTCATCATTAATCTGAAGGTTTTCATTTTTGTAAAACAAGTTATTTTGATATGATTATTTTCCATGTCTGCTATCTTTCTTCCATATACTTTGCTAACTTAATTGATTCTTTTTTTAAAATTTTTTTTATTTTTTATTTCTTTTCAGCGTAACAGTATTCATTGTTTTTTCACCAAACTTAATTGATTCTTAAACTTCCCAGCAACTCCAATTTTCTGCTTTCCTCACTGAAATACAGGAATTTGTTTTTTTCATTTACGTAAATAACAACCAGTCCGTGTTCACATTTGAGGTACCGCAAAGATGAGAGTTGGTAAAAACAAAGTTCCTTGTCAAGGAATGATTGCTCAAAAATCATGCAAATGGTAAACAGACACATGAAATGGACACACTGCACTAGAATCAGATCTGGCACAAATTGAACTGAAATACAAGCGAACTAAGACAAGCCATATACAGGTATCTCATAATTTTCAGTGTCATGAAAACAGTCATCAATTTCACTCCCTAAAAAAGAGTGAGCACAAACTCAGGCATTTCAATGTTAGTTGGCTAATGATGCAATCTCTTCAATTAAGCAGAAAAACAAAAGAAAAGGCTTATGAAAATCACTGACTGGTCTCTGAAACTTAAAAATAAATCCATATGCAGCCAATTATCTCTTTGGATCTCTAAAATTTTCTAATACCTCTGATGGTCTCCCTGTCCAGTTTAAATACTGGGCCTTCTTTTTGGCAAATGTTTTTTATCTCAACAATCCTCGATGTTAAGATAAGCAGAGGGTGCATGGATGGCTCAGTTGGTTGAGTAACTGCCTTCGGCTCCTGGAGTCCAAGGATCAAGTCCCACAATGGGCTCCCTACTCAGCAGGGAGTCTGCTTCTCCAGCTGACCTCTCTCCTCTCATGCTCTCTCTCTCTCAAATAAATAAATAAAATCTTAAAAAAAAAAGAAGAAGAAAATCATAAGCAGGAAGAAAAGGACACTAAAACCAATAAATGAATAAACACAACCTCCTGGTCTCATCTTACCTAAAAATAATGGTTATCTCCCTGATACCTTCATAAAATTTCCTGCCCCCAATTTTTAAAACCTGGTCACTAGCCATTTACATAATTTTAAAAAACACAATATACTAAAGTTGGGTTCTTCAGATGTTTAGTCATACTGTGAACTACAGGTATATAATATGTACTCTTCAAAATTAAAACAATCTAAAAATAACACAAAAGAGAAGAAAGCTAAAGCTGTGTTCTTGAGATTCCCAAAGGTAAGAAAGGAAAAGAAAGTTACAGCTGTCACTTAATATGTACTTAACACCATGTGTAAAGAAAATCTGAGATATAATCTGATCCTGAAGAATTTAAACTACAGACTTCCTGATTCTCCAGTGCTGGCAATCACTTCCAACAGTAACTGCACAATGGCTGAAAGAGCTTTTAAAATTATTTTATTTTCCCTAAGTTTAAGTATGAAGTCTCTATTCCAAAGTAAATTTTAAATGACTGGATGTTGTTCTAAAAATATATTTTATATCAAAGGGCTCCAATGAATTTTTTCTGTTAATTTCAAGTTTTCTAACTCAAACTTAGGATGACTGTTAGTTAAATTACAATCACTAAAGTAATGTTAATGTAGCACACCACATACTTGGAGTCATATTCCAACATCATTTTCATTTTAAAGTTATAAAAACAAAAACAAAAATGTTAGATAGAAACAAACCCAAGTATATGTATGTTAATGTAACTATGACTTTTTAATTCTTAGAGGAAAATTAGATAGTACTGTTCCTTTTTTATAATTATTTTATAATTATAATTATAAACACTGGATTGCTAATATAATAAATGACTTTACTAAAAACAGATACAAAAACAATTTAAATGGTAAGTCTTTAGGAAACAAAACAAATTATAGACAGAGGCATTCCTACACAGTGATATGGAAGATGTTAACTTTTTCCCCATATTTAAATGTGAGGGAAAAGAAAAAAAAAAGAAAGGAGAGAAATGGAGGGAGGGAAGGCAAGAGCATTAGATAAATGTTTTCAGGAGAGAGAGAGACAAAGAGAGTGAGTACACACATACATGTACATGACTGGCAAATTCATTAAAAAAAGGGCTTTTTTCCCCACTAAAATATGTAGGATACAAACTAATAATGGCCTGTAAAGAAGTAACAATGTAACCAATTGACCTGAAGCAGTCTACTTTGCCAAAGCATGGACAAACTCCACTCTCAGGAGGATATACTGGTAGTAAAATGAATGCATTTCCTCACCTGGAATAAATCACTATCCTCATGAGCAAGTTTGAGAGTATCCATTTCTAACCTTATCTGGTGGTTAAAAAACAAAACCTCACATATTAGAAACACACGCACACACAAAGAAGAAACTAAAAATCACCTTTTCCTTTTCTTCCAACCTATGGTTCCCAGGCTTAGAAACCAGGCTTCTGTCAACAGATACTTTTCAAATATCCACTCCAGTTCCAATTTGGCCCTTTAAGTATTCCCCAATATACTTGGAGAAATGCAGGCTTTTCAGATAATTTTTAAGAAATAATGAGCATGCACGCTTGTGTGTATGCTGTGTGTGTGCATTTTATACCTGCTTCAAGCTTGAACTTCACCATTTAAAAATGTAAATCTGCCATTACACAGACAGACACAGCAGATCACTTGTATTGCAACCACCACTTTCAGATGCCAGGAGCAAAATTTTATTTTATTTTATTTATTTTTTCAGGAGCAAAAAAAAAAAATTTTTTTTTTAAGGAGCAAAATATTAAAGCAAATACTACTTCTGAGTTGGAAAGAGGTAGATTATAATACAATTAAAGAATAAAGAGGCATAAAATTTACACATTTTATACCTAAATTTATTGTTCTTATGGAAAACTGTGTTTTCATCACAAAGGTTAAGAATTTATGGCATCAGTCCCCACATTTTAATATCTGTTGGGGTGGGGGAGTCTTTCAACTGTAAGAATAATTTAGGTGAGCTCCTACGAAACCACCTGCCAAGAAGCTTGAGCTATCATATTAAATGGATCACAGTGCTTACAAAGTGCTACAGATGTTCAAAGGCATGCCCGACACCAAGTATTACAACCCTAGCAAGAGAAGACTTCAATTCAGGCACATGTCTAAGTCATTTTTCTGAATTGTTTCTTGTCAAATTAAAATGTCAAAAATTATTCTATCAAATACTGTCCCTAAGGAATGTAGGCTCAACCCAAAGAACAGCTACCAATTAGTATAGCCTGGCCTTTTAATAGGGAAAAAATTTCTTTTTCTATAGATAACTGAAATTAGCAGGGTCCAAAAAGAAAAGTTTCGTTTCAGCAGTTAGTTTAAGTGCTACTGATAGCTATAATCACATGCAGGCTGCAATTCCTTTTGAAAGGCTCTTCAAATGAACAAATACAAAGAAAAAAGAGAAACACAAGTGTTTTCCTAGTGAATGACTGCCTAGGATTACTGAGTTATAAAAAGCCAAGGTTAGAGACCCAGATATACATGAGTATTGTGAACTAACAAACCAAAGTCAAATGAAATCCTTGCTCACTCTTTTGACAAGGTCAGTGCACCCATCCCTTAGCACAATAACTGATTGAATTTCAAGTTATAGAAGGTGCTTCAGGAACATAAAATCCACCACAAATCATTTAATGTTTCTCTATTGCCTTGGATGAGCAAATAAAATCCTCTAAGGAAAATATTTCCTGTTCACTCTGTTGTTTTCCAAAAGCTGCATGTCACTCAGACTGCCTTGTGGAAATGTTCATTCGTTGGGAGTGTAAGTGTACAGATGTAATTGATGTTCTCTGGCAGCCAATCATATTGTATCTTTTTTTACCTGGAAGTCCTAATGAATTTATATAGAACAATTATCTCTAATTTACTCACAGAAGTAGAAGTCATGTTTGTCCATTAGAAAGAGCTACTGCCCATCCATGAACTTCTCCCCAAAAGTTCTAAAACTTTATTTCAAAGGACAGAAATAAAAGCAACAGGACCAACAAGCTCACAGAATGGAACTGCTTACATGAGGCACACACTTCAGTTATCTAGGCTTACAATTTGGCAATAGTCATTGCATGACCTGTGGCTACTAAAGTAATCAAAAGGTTTGATTTTAACTGTGGCAAGAGACAATGTTAGAAGCAAAAGCCAATGGCATATATTTCTATGTATATATATATGCCTTCTGCACTTTTCACCAAAAGCTTCTTTGATTTGAAATATCAAACATTTCCCAATGTTGTTGCTTTCTAAAGTCTCCATTCCCAGAGAGTAAGTTTCTTGGCTTTGTGGCTCAAGCGATGACAAACAGATCATTTCCTATTCACTCTACTTACCTCATCATCAACAAGACTGCTAGAATCCAGTTATGTTAAGAATTATTTTCAACAGCCACCTTCAATTACAAATGTTTGACATGATCACAGACTTCCAATGCTAATCCCCTTTCAAGTTGAAATACCCACACAAGGGCCCTTTGAGACACACAGCATGGCTATTTTCTTTGCTTTGCCTTATCCTGCAAAGGAGCTGAAATACACTTGAATCTTTTCTCTTCACCCCCATCACTACCATCTATCTCTTATGCAAAGTAGCATGCGGACCCACATGCTTTTGTCAAGACTCAGGTCTTGACAAAAGGGTTTTCATGGTTAAAACACTTTTTCTAAGTATGCTTCTAAACCCGAAGGCCGTTTAAAGAAAGGGGAAAAAAAATCTTCATGTTATTGACTCTTATCTCCCCAAGTTTTCTACCTATCTTCCTTAGTTTTCATATATATGCATGACCTGAGTATACTTAATTTCCAGAGCCCTATTGCTAACCACAATTCTGGACTTAGAAACTCTCAGTCTGGTTTATTCAAGGAGAATACCCATCACTTAACCCAGATGGAAAGAAAACCTGAATCCATAAAAAATAATCCTATCAACATACTAAACTACACTTATCTGCTGAAGAGATCTTTTTAAATTTCAAAGAATAACACAATACTCTGGCACATCAAATTCAGGCATTTATGCCAAGAGCATACATTGAAGTCTCTACTATTTCCAAGTGACAATCAACCGGGCTTTGAACAAAAAGAGGATGATTTTGCTTTATGTGTAGGTGGATTCACGAAAATCCACTTTAGCCTGTATTTTCCTAAGTCAATATCCATTTTAAATGTAGCAAGAAAGCTCACTAGATAAAGGAACAAAAAGTGAAATTTTAATAGTGCAAAAAATTAATTGGTAAAACAACTGATCATCCCCTCCATTATGAGGTTTTAACTTGTGATTTTCTGTTTAGAATTTGCATAATTGAATTATACTTTTCTTTAAGCCTGTACCATACCTATATGAATTATGGAAACATGAACCTCTGTGTTTTACTGTTAGAAGACACAAAGGTCTGTCCCCCTTAACCTACAGCTAGTTTAGATTCCCAAGGGAAATGGGAAGAGGTTAAAAACTTCCTTTTGAGCATGACCAACCAAGAATACAATAATCACTCACAAAGTACCCTTGGAGCACACCCCCTCAGCTAAGAGGAAGCAAAATCTGAAAGTGAAGGGAATCAAGGTATGTCACCCCAAATTTGCCACTTTGACAGAATAATTATTTTAAGCTGAAGGAATCTAAGGAACAGCAGGTACAAGAAGGAATCTCTAACCTCCCCACCATGAATGAAGAAGGTCATAAGACTCACGTCAGAGCTGTCTTCCCTGTATCTGAGGAAAGAAACATGCTTATCTCTGAAGATGGAGGGATGCCTGGAAACCCAACACATAGGTCTTGCTAAGGTTTCACGAGTTTACTATCCTAAGTCCAATACCCTTGTTGTCCTATTTCCATTTTCATCAAACTGAGTAAGACTGAGTATAAAAACATAAAAAAACATAAAAACTCTTTCATAAGACTGAGTATAAAAACACTCAGTCTTAAAAGAATTCTTTGGGTCTTCATTCCCTTATGAGAGCTCATGAGTCACGTAAAACTTAAATGAAATAAATATGCACGCTTTTCTCTGTTACTCTGTCTTAGTCAGTTTAATTTTCAGACCCAGCCAGGGACTTTATTTAAGAGAATCAAGGAAAAGTTTTCTCTCCTCAACAAAGCCAAGAAATCAACTCTACCTTCCTGGTCATGCCACTATTCTTACATAATACTTAACCCATAGCTCCAGCAAGGTCATATCCACAGGACATCACACCAAAAGTGGTGGAGAGATCTTATTCTTCCCTCCGTATTCTTCATCATATAAAACTATGTGAAACCAAAGGTGATCCCTCAGTGATTACTTCCTATCAGCTGCTGAGATTTCTGGGCCCAAAACTGCCAAGTTATATAACATGGGCTAGTTTACCGCTAAAAGTCCAATCCTCCTGAATGTTTTCTTAAAAAAATGACCAGCTGAAATAGTTACAACTTAGCATTGAGACCACCTTAGTTCATGCTGAATTCTAAAACATTTAAAAGTGAAAAAGGATGGGAAACCCAAGAGGTTCTATTCCACTATTGCAATAAAATACTATTCAAGGGTCCACAAAGAACAAAATCCAGCTGGCTTGTTTACTGAGTCTCATGTCCTTTCTGGAACATGAGGACTTTGATGAGGTCTTTGAGGGAATCCTGACTCCAATACTGTACAATATATGATTTGGGGAAATTAATGCTAAAAAACAGATGAAAATGGATTAATCTGAATATAAACTCAGTCTTGTTCAGAAGTTTTTTGCGATTGTTTCCATCTTTTCCAAATGAATAATCAAAGATAAAAGATTAAATTAAGAGTGTTAAAAATTGGTAAGTTTATTCCCTTAAGACAAACTTTTCAGAAACACCTACCATATTTAACTATTTTATTTATTTGAGATAGAGAGTGAGAGAGAGAGAGAGCACAAGTGAAGTGAGGGGCAGAGGGAGAAGCAGACTCCCCACTGAGCGGGACTCGATCCTGGGACTCCAGGATCATGTCCTAAGCCAAAGGTGTCACTTAACCGACCGAGCCATCCAGGCGCTTCAACACCTACTAAATTTAAACAATAAAGAGATAAAAAACATGAGTCCGGGAAATAGCATGAGATTTAAGATCAGATAACCTGGTTCTAAGTCTCCATTCCACTAAGTCTTTGATCCATACTGGCCTGTAGTCCAGTTTCCTCACTGGTAAAATGCAAATAATACTTAACAACCAGGGGCTTCCTGTTAGAAATAAGTAAGAATCAGTGTAAAGGTACATGAAAGTAGTACACAGTAGTAAACCCATGGGATAGTATTACAAAAACGTCTGAATTAAAGAATTTACTAAAATCTACTTTTTTTTCACCTGTAAGAAAAGGACATCATGACTTAAGTTAGAAATACACATTATAATATAAAATGATTCACTACAAAGTAAAAATATTTTACAAATAAAACTCCTGAAGTCAGTGTTTGAAGGCAAGTTTCCTGATTTTTGACTGAAGTAACCTTTCTTCTACGACCAATTTGAAATTCTTATGGAGAATAATTCCCAGTTCATGAAATCACATTCCACAAAGCAATGACCTACTGACAAAGCAAGTAAGCAGGAATACTTTGTTGTGGTGAGGTAGCATCTTGGCTAATCAGCAATACTAAATAATACAAGTATAACTTCATAAGTAAATATGTATGAACCTCAAAAAACATGTAAGAAGTAAAATTTATGTAGCACCTCACTTATGAAAGAAAAGGAAAAAGAAAAGGTTATTTTACGGCCATACATTATTTCCTAAAATGCAAAAATACCATTCAGAAACACATCCCAACACAAATAAGTAAACTATGACTTCGTTTAGCCAGTTTCTAGGCTAAAATTAGGCAGAAAAACAATTTTCTTACATGCCTACATAATCCCTGACTGGAATGAAAACAAATGCACGTCATACTTCTGGACCCTCTACAGCAAGAATAAAATGGAATAGGGGATATTGGAACTGTCTGAGACCTTCTGGCTCCATCATTATGAAAATCAATGAATAACAGTCTGACTCAGGGTTTCCAGAGGAAATGTCTATTTTCATCACAATCTCTCAAAGTGTTCCAATTTTTAAAATCACTAACAACTTCCTTATACCTTCAAATGTTATAGCACTAACAATTTTCAAAGCATTTTCAACCCAAAACTCCATGTCTGTCTTAGATTATGAATAGCTATGACAGACCATATTCTTTACCAAGTTATCTTTATTTGGTCCTTCTATAACTGGATGTCACTCTTTCATCTTAAAAGGAATTTCCGTACCTCACAAAAAAACATACTACTGAGCAAGATGAGTGAGACATTTAGAAACCAACAGTGCTTTAAACTCAATAGCAAATTTGGTGAGAATCTGGGTATAAAAGAGTAGATGAGATGATATCCTATGGGCATCAAGTGTGGAGGCACTTCAGAATGAAATGGGACTTCTTATGAGTTACTGAGTAGTAGCACTTACAGTGCTCAACACTGTTGTGCTATAATATATATTAGTTTTCTTTAATTGTCATAACAACCCTAGTGTTATCCCATACTAACAGCTGAGGAAACAGAGGTACAGAGAGGTTGGGCAATTTGCTTATGTTTATACAACTAGTCAGTGGCAAAGTTACAATAAAAACACATAGTGTGACCTAAGGGCTCATATTCTTTTTTCTTCTTTTTTTCTTTTTTAAAGATTTTATTTATTTGACAAACAGAGATCACAAGTAGGCAGAGAGGCAAACAGAGAGGTGGGGGAAGGAAAAGCAGGCTCCCTGCTGAACAGAGAGCCCAATGTGAGGCTCAATCCCAGGACCCTGGGATCATGACCTGAGCCGAAGGCAGAGGCTTTAACCGACTGAGCCAACCAGGGGCACCAAGAGCCCACCCATAATCTTAACCATTGTTTGGAGCTATGTCTTATATTCAGCACAATGCAGACATCATTAATCTTTGTATTCCTGAGAGGCCGATATTATTCTAATTTTTCTAATCAGAAAACTGTAGCTCAGAAAAAAGAAACTTTCCCAAAGTCAGACAGCTAGCAAGGAGCAGAGCTGAGGTTCAAACCTGAGACTGTAGGAATGTGAAGTCTACGCCCCCAGACTTAGCACTAGAGGTCTCACGCTACTAAAAAGAAGCAGATACTCCTCCACCACCACAACCTCTCACCCATTATTGTGATACTTATTCCTCTGCCTCTGGCTCTTCTATGCAATACAGACTCTTCAAGGAATCTACTGAATATTTAACTAATTACTCACAATACTTCCCGACTTCTTTGAGCACTTGCTAGGAGACTTATTTTGATGAAGTCCAATTTATCTAATTTTTTCTTCTGTTGCTCATGCTTTTGGGGGTCATATGTAAGAGTTCTCTGCCAAATTCAAAGTCAAGAAGATCTACTCCTATGTTTTTGTCGTTGCTATGTTTTCGTCTAAGAGTTTCATATTTCTAGCTTTTATATTCAGGTCTTTGATCCATTTTAAGTTAATATGGGTACACGCCATAAGTTAAGAGTTGAAGTTCATTCTTCTGCACATAGCTATCCAGTTGTGCCACTGCCATTTGTTGAAAATACTATTTCCCCCCCACTGAATGATCTTGGCACTCTTGACATCAGTTGGTCAGAGAAATGAACATTTATCTATGGACTCTCGGCTCTACTCCATTGATTTATAGGTCTCTCCTTATGCCACTTAGCACACTGTCTTGATGATCATTCTTTTGTACCAAGTTCTGAAATCAGAAAATATGAGTCTTTCTTCCACTCTGTTCTTTTTCAAGTTGTTTTGGCTATTCAGGATCCTTTGCAATCCCATATGAATTTTAGAATTGCTTGTCAATTTCTACAAAGAAGTCAGCCAAGATTCAGATTGGGATTGCACTGAATAAGTCCATCATTTTGGGGAATACTGCCATTTTAACAGTATGTCTTCCAATCCATGAACTTGTGAGGTCTTTCCATTAATTTAGACCTTCTGAAATTTCTTTCAATGTTCTGTAGTTTTCAGAATGAGTTTTATACTTCTTTTGTTAAATTCATTGCTAGGTATTTCATTCTTCTGGATGCTATTGTAAATGGAATTTTCTTACTTCATTTTTGGATTGTTCAGGTGTAGAGAAATATAATTGCCAAGTGGCATTTGGTCTTGTATCTTGCAAACCTGCTGAACATTTTCATTAGTTAAACATTTTTTTTTAGTATATTCTTTAGTATTTTCTACAAATAAGATCATGTCATCTCTGAACAGAGATAGTTTTAGTTCCTCTTTTCCCATCTGGATATTGTTTATTTTATTTATATTTTGCCTAACTGCCCTTGCTAGAACCCAATACAATGTTGAAAAGAAGTGGTCAGAATAGAATCCTTTTCTTGTCCTGGTTTTAGGGAAAAGTATCTAGCCTTTCATCATTAACTGTGGTGTTAGCTGTGAATTTTTTCACATGCCATTCATCTGGCTGAAGAAAGTTCTCCTAATCTTTGTTTTCTTGGTATTATTATCACAAGATGTTAGATTTTGTCAAACGCTTTTTCTGTGTCTACTGAGGTAATCATATGTATTTTTTTTATTCTATTGATATTATTTATTACATTAACTGATTTTTGATGTTTCCAACCAACCTTACATTCTTGAGATAAGTCTCTCTTGGTCATGGTGTATTGCTTTTTAGGTTGCTAGATTTGGTTTGCCAATATGTTGTTCAGAATTTTTATACTCATATTCATAACTTTACCAGTCTGCAGTTTTCTTGGTCTGGTTTTGGTATCGGGGTAATACTGGTCTCAGAGAATAAGGCCTCAGAAGTGTTCCTACGGCATTTCAGAGGAGTGTGTGAGGATTCAATATGGTTGTCTGTTCATTTTAATATGTGGTAGAATTCAGTGGTAAAGCCATCTAGACCTGGACCTGATTTTCTTTGTGGTTAGTTTTTTGTTTGGCTTTTTTCACTAATTCACCATCTTTATTTGTTATATGTCTATTCAGATAATCTCTTTTTCCTTGAGTCATTTTTAGTAGTTTGTGTCTTTTCAGGATATGTCCATTTCATCTAAGTTATCTAATTTATAGGTATACAATTTTTCTTATTATTTCTTTAAAATAATTTTTATTTTTATAAAATTAGTACTAATGTCCTCTTTTCTATTTCTGATTTTAGTCTTCTCTTTTTTTCTGAGTCTAATTAATGACTTGTCCATGCTATCGATACTTTCTAAGAACCAACTTTTGATTTCATTGTATTTGTTTTTCTTTTCTGTATTTCATCAATTTATGTTCTATTCTTTATTATTTCCTTTCTTCTTCTTTCTTATCACTTTCTCTCCCCTGTTTTTAGTTTGTTTTTCTTTATCCACATGACTCAGTGTCATGTGAAAGGTTTAGTTTTTTTATTTGATACTTCTTTTTCAACACAGACATTTACAGTTAAAGTTATAAGCTTTCCTCCCAACACTGCTTTAGCTGTATCCCATAAAGATTGGTATGTTGGGGTGCCTGGGTGGCTCAGTGGTTAGGCCGCTGCCTTCGGCTCGGGTCATGGTCTCAGGGTCCTGGGATCGAGTCCCACATCGGGCTCTCTGCTCGACGGGGAGCCTGCTTCCTCCTCTCTCTCTCTCTGCCTGCCTCTCTGCCTACTTGTGATTTCTCTCTGTCAGATAAATAAATAAAATCTTAAAAAAAAAAAAAAGATTGGTATGTTGTTTTCATTTTCATTCAATGTGTCTTCTAATTTTTTATTTATTCATAATTAATGATTTAGGATTTATAAGTTAGTATTGTTTAATTTCCATATATTTGTGAATTATCCAAATTTCTTCCTATTTTCATTCCATTGCGTTTATAGAACATACTTGGTACTGTTTGTATCCTCTTATATTTTATTTGTTTATCAGCATCACTGCTTTGAATTTTGTCTTTATTGTGGTAAAGTATCCATAACGTATTTTTAATTATTTTAACCATTGATAAATGTACAATTCAGTGGCATTAAATACATTGTTAAATGTTTAATAATCACCAGTGTCTATATCCAGAACTTCTTCATCATATCCAACCAAAACTTTATGCCCATTAAATAATAACGTGCCCTACCACCTTTCCTCCCACCCCTCCTCCTGTTAGCCTTTATTCCCTTTTTGTCTTTATAAAGATTGCCTATTCTGAGTACCTTATGTAAGTGGAATCATGCAATATTTGTCTTGTGTCTGGCTTCTTCATGTACTTACCGGTTATTTGTATCTCTTCTTGGGAGAAATGTCTTATCAAGTTGTTTATTCATTTTTAATTAGGATGTCTGGCTTTCTGGTACAGAGTTGCAGGAGTTCTTTACATAAAATTCTTTAGGCGGCTCTCTCTTCTGCTGCTTCTCTAGATTTCTGTAGGTTTTTGGCTGCATCCTAGTGGTAAATGTGGAGATCTTCTAGCTGTCATCAAAGATGCCAAAAAACAAAGTGCTCTTTGGCAGTCTGTGTGAACAGGTGTGAATCCACTTTCTCACAAGGCATTCTAGGCTGAAGCAGTATCTCTTCCAGATGCTGTTCAGTGAAACCAGATTCAGAGCTTGAGCAGATAGATTCCTGCAGGCATATGCCTGATTCGAACCAGCAACAGCACGTAAGTACCACTGAGGCCATAGGGTCTGTTGCTGCTTCTGCATTGCTCACTGCTGACTGCTTGATGGGCCCCCTTTGACATCTGGAAATGCTTTCTTTTGACTAGTAATTGCCTGGGTTATAATTTTCCATTCTTTTACTTTAGTCATTTCTGTGACTCGTGTTTAGATATATTTTTTTAAACACAAAGAGCAACTTTACAAGGTTGCTGCAAGGATTAAATAAGTTAATGTATCAAAGTATTTAAAAGATTGCACCACCACTATATGAGAGGCAAATTCCATCCTTCCTGAAGAAAAACACATTAAATCCAGGCATCAAAGATTCTAGAGTTAAAATTCCAGGGAAAATGAATACACAATTTTTAAAAAATCACATAATGTATGTGCCTAAGTCAGCAGAAGTGACAAAACTTGCTTTTGAACCAACAAATACACAGCTGTTGGAATTATCACAAGAAGAATATAGTGTATGTATGCTGAATATATTTAAGGAAATAACAGAGTATACAATGGAGGAGATGAAGTACAAAGAAAATGTGCTTAACCAAAGATAACCTTATAAACTCCTTAAATGGTCACCTGGAAACACAACAGGCCAGATGAAAGTTTGGTTCCTCTTTTCCTTTGGTAAATAAAGGCATTCTCTTCCCTGAGCGAACAAGACCAAAGTTTAGTTTGTAAGGGGTGGGGTGTGAGGTAAGGTGGTGGTATGAGCAAAGAGGTAGCCACATTGTACAGCCAGGGACCCTTATACCAACGTTCACTGATTACATATTATGTGCCGACCCCATTCTAAGTATTTTTAAGTGTATCACTCCACTTCACCTTCACCAAATCTTCTGGTAGATAATATTATCATTCCCACTTTTAGAGACAAAGAGACTAAAAGATTAAGTGATTTGACTATACTCAATGTAGAAGTAAAGGATGGAGCTATAATTTGAACCTGGCTCCACAGACTGTTTTCTTAACTACAGAAGTAGAAAAAGAAACCCATACAAGTTCAAAGAACAAATATTCCAATTTACCTGGCATATAAGAATTTCTGATATCTGAGAATACCTTTTCTGAGAGGAAAAGGCATATAAGTAGAACCCACTGAAAACAGGAACCACAATCTCACTACAAATACTAGAAGCAGATCAGAGGAAGAATTAAATGAGATTACTTTGAAAAATAAAACAAAATATTGAAAATGAACTTATTTTAGCTATTATTTAATAAAATATAAATGTATAAATTATAATTTGGTGTTAATTCCTATAAGGAATGTTAACTTATATGATTCCTCAATAATGGCATCAGTGGCATAACATAAAGAACTATGCAGACTCAGATTACAAGTGCTTGAATGATGAACACCATGCCTTGGGTTGAGAAGGGAATACTAAGAGATTATCTTGGAAATGTAGATTGAGGCCAGCTCATGAAAGGCTCACACTCTCAAAGGAAGAAGAATGGCAACAGGAGACACTGAAGGAAAGAAATAGTAGAAATATTCCAGAGTGAGAATCAACAGGATTTGATAGCAATTTGAATGGGGTATATTGCCGAATAAGAAATCAAAGATTATCAATATTGTGTCCAATGGAATTGCTAGCAAAGTAGAGGCTTATAAAAGAACAGAAAAACATGAAGAAAAAGAGTTTTAGGAGCCAAAGCATGGATTTAAATTTGGCTGAATGTGAGGCACCAGAAGGATACTCAAATGACTGGCAGCAAGCCACTGAAACTTGAGTCCAGATCTCTGGAGAGAACTTCAAACTAATGATGTACATTTAGAACCCAGAGATGCAAAAGATGAAGCCCCACAAGTGGATGGAGAAATTATCAAGGAAAGAATATCTACAGAGAAGAAAAAGGGAATGAAGAAATTATTTGGAGCACTAAGTTGAAGAGCAAAGAGGTGCAAGGGTGCATAAAAAAAAAAAGAGTTATGACAAGTAGAAAGTAGATTATTCAAAAGAGGTGGGAGAAATAGCAACATATGAGGGTGGAGGAATGAGTGAGCCTGGTGGTGCATTATTAAGCAGGGCACATATTGCATGGGACACTGGATGTTATATGTAAACAATGAATCTTGGAAGACTACATAAAAAACCAATGGTGTTCTGCATGGTGACTAATATAACACACAAAAAAATAAAGTGTACAATAAAAAAAAAAAAAAGAAATAGCAACATATGAAATGGAAAAAGAGTCTAGATGAGCTGGACCAAATGGTAAATGAAAATGATCACTTCTGTATAAAAACAAATAAAGGATACTGTGCTTACACTGGATTTGGGGGACAAACTTTCCTCCAAGTTATTAAATTCAACAAGACAGATATATTTTACATTTTCCCACTTAACATAAACCTGTCACTTCTCACTAAGGAAAGGTAGCCAGAAGGAGAAGATGACCAAAAAAAAAAAAAAAAAAAAAAAAAAAGCCAGTAAGAAAAATGAAGAGTGGAAGGAAATCAAACCTGAAAGGTCTAAGATAATTCAGAAGTCCAACAGTTACCAGATTCCCCAGGCAGCTTTCTTATGCACTTCTCATACTCCCCTGCCAAAAACCATGAATGAGAAAAATATCAAGTCTCATCTGAAAATTTAAGCAGGGGTCTCTAACATCCTTTCAGTATCTCTACACCTGACAAAATTTATTGAAACATAAAAAAGACTAATCTCCTGGTAAAAATTTTACTTATTGGGGCAACTGGGTGGCTCAGTGGATTAAGCCTCTGCCTTTAGCTTGCATCATGATCCCAGGGTCCTGGGGTTGAGCCCCACATCAGGCTCTCTGCTCGGCGGGGAGCCTGCTTCCTCCTCTCTCTCCGCCTGCCTCTCTGCCTACTTGTGATCTCTGTCTGTCAAATAAATTAAAAAAAAATTTTTTTTTCAAAAAAATTTTTTACTTATTATTTTTCCCACCAAAGTCAAAACCACCTAAAAGTAGCATTTCATATTTAGAATGAGATACAGAATCACCTAAAGAGCCTGATAGGAAAGCCACAGCCCAACCCACCCGATAAAAAAGTGGAGGTAAGAAAGTGAAAAGTGAATTTTTTAAAAAACATTTTTAAAAAGATTTTATTTATTTATTTGAGAGAGAGAATGAGTGAATGAGAGAGAGAGAGAGGGCACAAGTTGGGGGAGGAGCAGAGGGAGAGGGAGAAGCAGACTCCCTGCTGAGCAGGGAGCCCTACTCACAGGGCTTGATCCCAGGACCCCAAGATCACAACCTGAGCCAAAGGCAGATGCTTAACCTTATGAGCCACCCTGGCGTCCCAACCAGTGAATTTTAATTCAAAATAAGCCTAGGGCCTGAAAGAGAAGGAAATCACTGATCCTTAGAAATCAGCGCATATGATCTGAAATAGAAATGCACATGTTCAAAGTATTTCTTATACACTGAAGACACTACAGAAGCTTCTTCACGCCTGTATCCCTCTTCAAAGTTTTAGCATTTTGGCCACACCAACATCTAAATTCAGAGCCAAGAGACATCCGCAATACATTACTTAAAATATATCAAGTGGAACTTAAAATAGCAAGTACAGCATGAGTGGAACTTAAATAGCACGTAGAACATTACAACAGCAACGGTTCCAAGATGGAACCGTGGAACTGCCTGAATGAATCCAAACCTGTTGGGAGTCGGGAGGGTAGTCTATCACACGTCCTGTGGTCCCTTATATTCCTAGATTAACAAAAATCATTCTGTTGAGAGGAAAAATAAAATGCTTTGAAGAGGAAGAGGAATTTTAGATAAACGGTAACTAAGGAAACAAAAAAGTTAGTGGAAAACATATGAATCAACCATAAACTGGTGACTCATTTGCAAGCTCAACTTGCTTATCACTAATTGATAAATTTATAATCCTTGACTCTATTGATCCTTTCAGTCAAGCCTAAGACTAATTTATAGTTAATGTCTGAATGATTAAATATACAATATTAGAGCTAATTCATATGCTTTAACTACACTGACCCCAAATTAGATAGGATACACAAAACCTCAGAATTAAGGGCAAAAAACCAAAAGGGCATGCATCACTCTGCCCAACAAAGGACTCCACACTACTCTGCCTCACGAAAGCTAAAATGCTTGTAAGACAAGACTGTGATGACCTTTTAGGCAGTATACATTTCTTTGCTTCCCAATTCCCTAGCACTATGATGAGTCATATCAAATTCTTAAAGGAACATATCTTATATGCAAAAAAAGATGCTGTTAACAGTGAAAGGGGATAAGAAAATGTGGCATGAATGGAAAGATACACATCTTCCAGCCTTCATTCTACTACCGATTTCCTAATATCCATCCTTCTCAATCCTCAGTCACCCTTCCTAATGCCAGGGGTTAGACATATAATGGTGCACAGCAGTGGCAGCAAGAAGTTCTGCGTTTCCTATATAAGAAAATGGGCAACATGTACCTCTTCTACTACCTTCTTAATCATAGACTCAAATGCCAAGTAAACTGCATACACTGTTCACTCCCCACAAGCTATCTTCAGGAGACCTCTGTAGCACTACATTGACAGTGAGAAATGCTGTTACCAAACTCCTCTGTGTTAGTAATACTGTTGGTTTCTACACTTTACAGGTCAAAGAGTTTAGTTCAATAAACTGCAAGATAAATTGCTAGGTTGAAATTTATTTTCCTGCCATACATGAGTAAAACATTAAGCAGGTAAGTGCAAACAAAATTACCGGTTATTAAGAGAATATGCTATTTTTTTTTTATAATTAACATACCATGTAATGCTAGCTTCAGGTGCACACCATATTGGTTTGGCAATTCTTTTTTTTTTTTTTTAATTTTTTATTTTTTATAAACATATATTTTTATCCCCAGGGGTACAGGTCTGTGAATCACCAGGTTTACACACTTCACAGGAGAATATGCTATTTTTAAAGCACTTTAATACTACACCAATACATTTTAACAAAAACCAATTACAAAAAAAGTTTTTATTACAATAGATTTTAAAAGACTTCTATGAGTCAAGATTAAGTAATTGGAAAAAAGTATAAATTTGAAAGCAGATTTCATTTTCTAAAACATTCTGTGATGTCTCTTTTTCACTATTTAGATTAAGATAGTTCTGTGGTAAAGATGTTAGAAATAGATCTATGAATAATCCGTATCTGAAAAGGAAAATGCTTTTAAACATTTTTTCTTAAGCAGAGAGAAACATCCAACACATGCTTCGGAAACAAAGAAGGAATCAGTTTCAAAACTGAGCTACAAGAATTCTACCCCCAAATATTTAGCCTAGAACAGAGACAACAGCCTCTAAAATATGCATTTACAGGAAAATAAATATTCCACAATACATATGGCAAACCTTGTCTGAGTCCTGTTTCTTTTGTTCTTAAGACTCAGTTTCCCGCATTATTATGTTTAAAAGCTTTTTCTCAGAGGGGTCAGTAAAGAATGAACAGGCTGTGAAGTTAAACAGGTAAAACAAGCTGAGTAAGACCCTGACTTTGCCATTTATGGAGTCTTTCATGGAGGTATGATGAATTTTCTCTGGCCACCCTCTTCAATCTCCTTATAACCAAAAGGAGTGTCTCCTCAACTCTAATCGTAAGCGCCACTTTGGACTAAAGATTCCCCCACCCAAAGAAAAACACAAAACCAAACCATCTTGGGAGGAGGACAACTGAAAAAGAATATGTCTGTAACTTCTCGTTTACTCCCTTCTGTAGCTAACTATTGCCACCCAACCACTACCACGCCAGCCACCACCATATCCAGTCCCCCCACAAAAGACTTGAAACAACTGCTTTAAATCTCTTTGAGTGCAGCATGCAATAGCTTGTAAAAGGATGCAAACCAGCTGAAACATTTGACAGACAGTGTTAAATACCAGGGAATTCCTATCAACCATTTTACTTTAAAAGGTACTTTGATGTTGGCTATCTTTCATGTACCTCTTTCATGGCACATTAATAAAGAAAACGGAGCTGAAGTAAATCAAGTCCCAAGGTCACATCTAAAATTACAGCACTGTAGGTACCTGATGAAATACGGATTAATGCTGCATGAGTAGTGAATAAATAAAAGCACCTCTACCCACCAATCAGGCAAGTTTTACAAGTGCTTCTGAACTTTATTCTGCAACTAGACCTGAGACATCTTTAATCCCCCATGCCCCTGAAACCTAATTATCATAATGTGAACCCAAATGTTAGGGTCCCTTCAGAATGCAAGTGCTGTGAAGCAGAAAAGTAATGGGAATTAAGCTGAGTGTAACCTTAGAAATGTACGGATGTGGGGGAACTTGAAAGTGGTATTTCAGTAAGTTAGAAGAGCATAATACAAAGATTTAGCCACATAAAATACATTAGACTCAAAAGGTTCCTCCATCAAAAACAAAAACAACGACAACGACAACAACAACAAAAACCAGATAAAAGACAAACAAGTTGGATTCAAAAACTATTCGCAAGTAAAAGTTTCTGGTCCCAGAATCTTCAAGTCCCATGCAATCAAATGAAAAGGATCTTGAAAACAAAGAATTCTAGCAATTTTGCATTCTCCTAGTGCAAATGAAATGAGAGACAGCATCACAGTGTTTCTGTACAACCCAAACTTCTCTAATTAAAACAAAACAAAACAAAAAACCCTTAAATGCTCTCAAATAATCAACTGAACTTGTTTTTTAAAATTCCGACCAAGGTCCCTTTAATGCCAAAGAAAAGAGGAAAATAAGACTCAGAATGGGCCAAGAAGTTAACAATCTCAAGGTAAAACGCATCCATTAGTAATCTGTTGATAATGTAGTATTATTCTTTACATATCTAATTTATTGAGGGACTACAACTTTAGTTAAAATACATAATATAAATACATTTATCTTGTACTCACTACATGTCTGTGTTCACTGCAACAGAGAATTCAGCATGAATCCAGATCACTCTGCGCCCTAATCACAGAGACAGTTACTTAGTGTACCAAAAGATCCACAATACAACTTTATAACATAATTCCTATCTTAACCAAGTAAAGCATTTATGAAAGGTCTGTAAACATTTATTTCATCTACTTATTTATAAACATTAGAGTATTTTTTAAAAGATTTTATTTATTTGAGGAAGGGAGCACAAGCAGGGACAAGGGCAGAGGGACAGGGAGAAGCAGACTCCCCACTGAGCACAAAGCCCAACACAGGGCTCATCCTAGGTTCCCGAGATGATGATCCAAGCTGAAGTCAATGCTTAACCAACTCAGGCACCCCTATAAACATTAGAATCTTAAAAATTGTTCAATGCAACTGATGTCTCTATGACAGAAAATAGTATTTACCTAACATATGTATTTTAATAACAGAACTGTGAACAGATGAAAATGGCGAATTCACAGTAATATGTTAGCTTGGAGGAGGATCTTGGAGTGAAGACTGTACATACACAAACTGGGATAGAGAAAAAATGTAAAACAATAGTTTAAAATAAGGCGTTGTTCCTTCCATTTCTAAAGGTTATCAAAAGTACTTGTAAAATCCCAGAGTTCATCACTTGTTACATTAATGCAGAACATACTATTGTTTTTAATTTACATTTTAGGTTCTGTTATAGCAAATACACTTGTCTAAACAGAACATCTGTTTTGGTTATAATACATTGTATCTTTGGCAAGAACTTGTAATAAAACTAACAAAAACAATCACGAATCTTTATTGGATCTGGCAACAAAAACAGATTTGTAACCAAAAACCTTAAAACTAGAAATGACCATCACTGGGCTCTAGGCCAGTTCTAATCTAAGTCAATAAACAAAGATCTGCAAGAAGGGTTACAGTAAAGGGGGGTTGAGGTAACTCCTGCAGATATTTAAATTGGACTTAGAGATACAGAAACACATGGGCTACAAAACTGGTAAAAAAATATTTTATTTTGATTGAAAATTGTCAAACTGAATCTGAATCCAAATAGTATTTCAAAACCACACATACATACATACACACACACACACACACACACACACACATCCATAATTATTCATTCCTTATGCCTCCTTTCCAACATACCTCATTGAAATGGTCTATTTAAATATATATTTATAAAAGCATTCTGGCCATTTCCACAAAATGAACATAAATTTATATGGGCTATAAAATAATTTTACTTTAAAATGTATTTAATTTCACAAATATCCCAGAAAGGAAGCCTTATAAACAAGTCTAGTGTTTATGATAGTCAATGAACTGAAAAGAGAATTACCAGCCAATAGGTGAAGGACACCAAAATCCTGGAATATCCCAGTACGTTTTCTCAAGCCATCAGTGCAGAAAGAAATGAGACAAATATTCTATCACCTTAACTTGTCATTAAGCATAGTATTCAAACTAATAACCAAAGAAACACTCTTAGGCTGTCCCAGGTTTCAAGGCCAATTCACAGCCTTCATCACTTCTATAAAATGGAGATAGAGGAGACAGTCTTTTGAAATATAAAGAAATTGATCTTACATGAAAAGCAGAAATTATTGCACTAGTCAAAAATAAATAATGGGAGGGGCACCTGGGTGGCTCAATCAGTTGAGTGGCCAACTCTTGATTTTGATTCAGGTGATGATGTTGGGGTTCTGGGACTGAGCCCTGTGTTGGGTTCCACATTCAGCCTGGAGTTTGCTTGGGATTCTCTCTTTCTCTCTCTGCCCCTCCCCCTGCTCGCATGAGCATGTGTGCTCTCTAAAATAAATAAATCTTTAAAATAACTAATTAAATAATTAAATAACAGCAGCCACAACTTTTCCTCCATATAAAATAATTTTAACTTCACAACATAATGAGCTTTACATAGCTAGATATATCTTAAATCACACAGCTAAGCATATTTATTAGATGGGAAGTAAATTTCTTTAAAACAAAACCAAAATATTAAGTCCAGGTGGTTCAGGAGATCTGCTACATGTTACTGTGATAGAATCCTCAATGGTCAGATTTCAAGGAAACTTTAGAAATCACCCTAACAAAATCTCTACTGAAAATTCCTTTAGCATCCAGAAGTCATTTACCCCTGCGCCAGATGATCTTGTTAAACTGGGTTCAAGAACTCATAGTTTCCCAAACTTTCCTGATCCTGACTCTAATACATCTCACCGTCCACAAACGTGAAGATCTTGACTAAATCACTGAATAGAATGTTAACTAATTACAGCATCTGTGGCAAGCCCCTAGAGACCTCACACCAGACCATCAATCCAGTAGCTAATCGACATCCTTTTGGGAGTCACATAACCAAATCTGTATTTCTCTAGTTTCTGCATTCAAGTATCAAGAGACTTCAAAGTTGTACTGAGATCTAGATGTGCCTACCAGTTCTTGTTTTTCTAAGCAGAAAATGAAATGGAATAAAGCCAAAAATGTTTTCTTTATAGGAAGTGTGTGCTGATTTCCAGTGGGTATGTTCTATTGCCCCTTCCTAGGTGCTCATTAACCATCCTTTTCTGATTTCATAATAATCTTGCCTGATCAAGATCACACTCAACAGTCACTTGCATCTGAATTCCCTTTTGGAACATTAAATACCATCCGCCCCTCTCCAAGCTTCCATAATTTCTTAATAAATAACCCATAGTGGCACCAAAAGTTTATTCCCAAGTCTACCCAGAACTCCAGAAAATATTTTATCTATGCCAGAAGATGAAATGAGAAATGTAAATTCTCTTACTAATGCCCTATTTTAGTTACATTCTGGTTTTCTTTAGTGATCTTTATTCTAACTTCTTAGCCCCAAATCATTCTATCTTACCAATCGAAAGAAGAGTTAAGCACTTCCACTTTCTGATAGTCCCTGGTAAGGAGGATAACATTATGTACAAGCAGTGGGATCTCTTCCCTCACTCCTTCCTAAGGTAATCATCATAAATCTTTTATGCTACACTTAACATTTGTGGGGAGGCAACAGAGGGATTCAGGCCTGATGCCTTGGTCTTCCTGTACTATTTTTGGCAGACCAATGACTCTTCTTTTACACACTCTTAGTTACTTCCTTTTTTTTAAAAGATTTATTTATTTTTATTTATTTATTTTTATTTTGTTAACATATAATGAATTATTTGTTTCAGGGGTACTTTTTATCAGCTTTGCATTTGACCTTGTAAAATATACAACTAATTGAAATTTTGCAGCCAAAACACAAACTGATTTACTTCCCAATCTTTTTCTGATGGTAGAGCCCCTGGAAGTCAAAGTGCTCCATTTAGAACATGATGGAATATGTGAATTTAAAACCATATGATTGAATATACAGGCCTAAATCAAATACTAGATACTAGCAGGTATCAAAAAATTAAGAAAAATGTATCAGTGTAAAATAAAAATTGTTCCAAACTTGGTTTGGCAAAGAACCATTCTTGTGTAATGTAATTTACAGCCTCCTTCTGGGGGTGGTGGGGGGGGGGGAGCATTCTTCATAAAATGTGCCAGCTATTTTCACAGACTTTAATGGGTATAAGACTTAGCAAACCAGACACCCAAACGATCTTCTTTTCTAACGTAATTATACTACATTTTCATTTTCCTACAGGATTTTGTAACCAAGCGTGAATCTCTGAATTGGCCTACTTGAAGACTTTTCCTTTGCAAGAAGATTACCAAAAAACTGACATATGTAAATGAGGTGTTCAGAAAGTTTTCTTTGACATGAGGAATTTTAACTGAGAAAATTCTATCCATTAACTTTTTCAGAGAATTTTGGAAAGAATCGTAGTTCAGAATTTTAGTAATGAAGCACATTAGTCCAGCTTACATTTTCTAATGTGCTGAGGACTGCTGCCTTATTTTCTTTCCTTAAGAAGATCCTTTGCAATTTTATAGGGTAATCTGAATTACATTTCTAATAGTATCCCAACAGTATCATTAGGGACTCCTATAATCTTACCTCTTAACTTTGCCTTTTTATTTCTATAGTACACTGTGGAGCCGAACACAGGGCTTGAACTCATGACTCTGAGATCAAGTCCTGGGCTGAGATACAGAGTCTGACATTTAACTGACTGAGCCACCCAGGTGCAGTGAACCTCTCAACTTTGCATTTTTAAAGGTTCATATATGGGACTTCATATAGCAATATTTTTCTAACTTTTCTATTATTGACAATAAGAAATATACTTTACATCACAATCCAGGGTACGATACATGTATATACCCAAAACCTATATTCATGGAACAATACCTAGATTTAATAACATGAGATACACTCTAGTTTTTATCCTTCTTTAATTTTTTTTTTTTTTAAGTGCTGATTGGGACCCACTACATGGATGTCATCTTCCTCCAATGGATTGCAACCCACAATGTGAAACCATGGCTCTAGAGAGCTCATATGCCATGGAAAGATAAGGGTAATGAGGACATGAATGTGGATGCGGATAAATGAGGGGCATAAACTCATCATGCTTTTCTTCAGCCTTTATACCATAACACATGGAAAGAATTCCTATCACTAAGAGATAAGAAGATGTGTTTTATCTAGATCTACCTACAACTGCACTTGTTACTTTATCTTCTTACCTTGTTTTAATTCTCTGTACAGAATTCATCACTAATTAGCATAATATATATAAACAAACACATACACTTATCTTTTCATCTATTTTCCCCACTAGGTAAAAGCTTTAAGAAGTCAAGTCAAGGGGTGCTGGGTGGCTCACTTGTTAAGTATCTGCTTTCGACTCAGGTCATGAGCCCAAGGTCCTGGGATTGAGCCCTGCCTCGGGCTCCCTGCTCAGTGGGAAGCCTGTTTCTCCCTCTCTCATTCCCCCTGCTTGTGGTCCCTCTCTCGCTGTTTCTCTCTCTGACAAATAAATAAATAAAATCTTAAAAAGAGAGAGAGAGAATAGAAGTCAAATATCTCCCAGAATAGTACTTCACCTGCCACACAGTCTGAATGCTAACAGTACTTTGCTGACCATATGAAAGAACGTGTAATTGGATGTTTTTATTCTGGCTTAAGTCCTAAAAGGCTATTGTGCCACCAGAAGCAATCACCCAACTTCATCCTATAAAAGGGGGTGTGTGTTTGAGAAGGACAGGAGGGCCTTGGAGCGGAAAGAGAACATTTCTTCAAGAAGACTGTTGGAATGCTGTGGCATTTTTCCTGCTGCCTGAACATCTCATGTGGAGGAATGTCCCACTCACCTCACCCCATGCCAGGTAAGAGGGGCTTCCCTGGGACCAATATGTGAGTGTGACATAAGAAAGAACACAGATGTAAACACAAGCATAAAGGGAGGAGGGAGAAAAAATGGGGGGTGGGGTGAGAAACAGAATAACAAAGGGAGAGAGCCACACTAGGGATAAGTTACTAATCCCCCTGAGAAGACAAGGATGTATGAACCAACAGGCCTGCAGGAGGCAGTGTGAGGGAGCTCTAAAGAGATTCTGTCCAAGATGAATGTGTAGCAAAGTGATTCAGATAAGAGTAGTCTGCCTGGGGGTGCCTGGGTGGCACAGTGGGTTGGGCCTCTGCCTTCTGATTAGGTCATGGTCCCAGGATCCTGGGATCAGGCTGGCATCTGGCTCTCTGCTCGGTGGGGAGCCTGCTTCCCTTTCTCTCTGCCCACTTGTGATCTCTGTCTAAAAAAAAAAAAAAAATCTAAAAAAAGAGTAGCCTGCCTGAAACCCAGGACTGAAGGAGGGTCATGGTCAACCTGAGAACCTATCTGCCAAGTCACAGGAACAATTCAAGGATCCTGTTGGGGAAGATCTCAGGAAACCAAAATAAAAACCAAGTTCTTCAAAAGTTCTTCATGGAAGAATGAATCTACAATTGCATGTAGGCCACCCAAAGGACCTTATCCTCAGACTGCAACTGTCCCCAGTGTGTAATAATACTATGGCTCCTTTTCCCTCTTCTCAACTCTGAAGACTATACTTAAAGTAATCTGGAAATTCAGCTGGTGAGTTGGGCAGAAAGAGAAGAATAACAAGGAGGGAAAAGCAAGGACGCTAACCATGACCCTGAATGTGAGTGAAGAAGTGGAGTTTTCCTGGAAATGAAAATGAAACAGAACTGACACGGAAGTTAATGCACAACAAATTTGGAGCCTTGATTATTAAAGAAGGCATTTCGATTGTTGAAATGAGACTGTTCTCCAGATTAAAAGGTACTGAAAGAGCAGAGACCCTTATCACAGCCAGGGATGGAAGAACTACTCCAAGCACGATCTGAATAGGAGTGGGATAGTAAAATAAGCGGTTGTCTTCTTGCACCTTACTGAGTGAGTCCACTCATTCAATGAAACATTTATACAGGAAAAATAATGTGGAATGAATGAACACATATATAAAATATGTAAAAATGTTGAGACCATTCCCTAGTGAGATTACAAATTATTTTTATTTTCCTCTTTATATTTTCCAAGATTTTTCAAGATCTCTTTTAAGCTTCAAAAAAACAAAACAAAACCAAACAAAAAACACCTAAATTGCCAGAAAACAATGTTTCATATGTTTTAGTGCACATTCATAAAGTAAATAAAAAAGTAATTCTTAATTCAAAAGTATAAATGTAGGTGATTAAAAATGATCATTTAATTTTACCTTATGTTTTGTCTTCAATATCTGAAAACACCAAATTTTAAATTTAAAGTAGTAGGAAAAAATTGAAAATCACGTGGAGGGAGGGAAAGAAAAATAGAAGATAAAGTTATGACCCTGTTTGCCAGTAATATGGAAGATCAGTTACCTGGACCTAAAATGTTGATTTTATTGAAAACAACGAGAAGTCCTAGATGTAATACATCTTATTTAAGAAGTGAGTTGGCAAGAAATAAATACTCAACCGAAAAAAAGTGAAGTGAATGTGGGAACCTTGATTTCTGAAGCTGACTTTCATTTGAGGACATCTGTTGAACCAGATGAATTTTATTTTCCATCTCACAAAGCTTCACACAAATGGAAGACTAGAAGATAAAACCCAGGGTCCACCTACAATATGGGTTAATAAAAGATTTCCCCCAACTACTCTTACACATATAAAACCCTCAAGGTAGGGCTCTTGTGTGGCTTAGTAGGTTAAGCACCCACCTTCAGCTCAGGTCATGATCTGAGGGTTCTGGGATCGAGCCCTGCATTGGACTACCTGCTCATCAGAAACCTGCTTCTCTCTCTCCTCCTGCTTGTGTTCTCTGTCTCCCTGTCAAACAAATGAAATCTTAAACAAACAAACAAACAAACAAAATACAGGGTTAAACCCCTGGTTTAATATCCCAAAGTATATATATCCCAAGGAGTTAAAACCCCACACAGACATACCCCAAAGGGTTAAACCCCCAGTTTAAGGGTCAAAGAGAAATAAACTCACTGCACCCTATCCCAAGGATATTGTGTTGAAAATGGACTATCTCAAACCTTGTCACAGGGGGAATCTCTGATGAAAACATGGAACCATAAGCCATCTCTCTAGTGTGCAGCCTAAATTCACACTACCTGGGTGGCCAGAAAAAAACTCAAACTGAGAATTTAATTTAAGTGATTCCAAACTCAGAGTGTCTACAGGAGACTGAGAGAAGCCTTTTTGGAGTGTCTCACAATCAACGCAGGCCTCAATGAATTCCCACAGATAAAGTTCCATGAAAATAAGGAATTTTCAATAAAAATTAAGTAACAGAAAAGGAAATAAAGCAGCAGAACCAGCAGTAGCAACAGAGAGCAGAAACAGACTTCCAAGGATTTTCAATACTAGAATTATCACACAAACTATAAAACAGCAATGGTTGGTATGGTTAAGGAAATAAAAAATAGGTGTGAAAATTTATTCGGGAAAAGTAAAAGACCATAAGAATGAACAAGTGGATATGAAAAAACACAGAGCTTCTAGAAATGAAAAATAAAACTGAAGTTAAAAATTGAAACAGATGGCAGCTACGCATGAGAATAGCATAATGTACAGTTGTTGGATCACTATACTGTGTGCCTGAAACTAATGTAACATCATGTGTCAACAACACTAAAAAAAAAAAAATTACAAGGATGGATGTCAATTCTCCACAAAATAAACTGTAGAGCCAATTTAATCCCAATCAAAATCCCAGCAGGACCATTTATAGAAATTGAAAGGCTGATTCTACAGTTTATGTAGAAGCATAAGAATCCTATAATAGCCAAAACAATTTTGAAAAAGAAGAATGAAATTGAAGGACTTACACTATCTAATTTAATAACTTATTAGTGTTAAGACATACAAGATCAATTAAACAGAACAGACTCCAGAAATAAATTCACATATATATGGTCAGTTGATTTTCAATAAACAAACCAAATCAGCTCAATGGGGAAAGGAAAATCTTTCATAAATGGTAGTGGAATAATCCAGTCATAAGCAAAAAAAGAAGTTCATACCATCTATAAAAGTTAACTTTAAATGGTTTATAGACAAATCCCATACTAAATGTGCCTGCAAATAAATATTGAAATTCAGCTGATTAGTCTGTACCCTTAGGTTTAAAACTAAAGATATATCAAAGATCGAAAATAACCAGCTGTCAAACAATAGATAACTAAAATATGGTGCTACCAAATAAGAGAATTAAAGGAGAAAAAGGAGGGAAGAAAGGAGAAGAAAGATAAGGAAGGAGAAAGGGAAAGGAGAGGAAGGGTGGAAAGGGAAGAAATCAGGTGGCTCTGCTGTTTACAAAACGCTACAGCTGGCAATAAAGATCTTCAGAAAGAAAGGGAAAAATCAGCATCCATTCTTTCTTCAAAACTACTCTCAAAACTAATTAACAGCTTTCTATTCTGTTTCTGTTACCTAAGCTGATTAAGGTTCTCTGGTTAATTTTTGGTTTCTTGGAGAATAAAAAAGCTTCAAAGCAATCATAACTGTAACTGAGATGATAATGAGGTTTTATGGTTTTACAGAGAAAAGTGAGAAGACTTAAAGAAAAGTTAGAGAAATAAAAACTTGAGGGAAGACTGCATTTAAAAAAAAAAAGAAAACAAAAAACCTTGATATTCTTGGACATATAAGAGATTCATACTTTCTACAAAAACTAATATACTTTCTAATATTCTAGACTCAAGAATAATAAGAAACTCAAAAGCCATAAAGAAAAAGACAGATAAACCTTAAAAAAATAAAATTTAGGATTCTATACAAAATAAAGCTTGAATTTAAACACAAAATGGAGAGAACTTCTTGCATAATCTGCAAAAATTTGTTGTAACAAATTAATCAATAATTAATATAAAAACATTTACAAAACATTTTGAACCAGACAAAAACCTCCACAGAAAAAAATGAGCAAAGGATACAAGACAACCACAGATACACAAAGAAGTCCAGAAATGGCCAGAGGGCATACAAAAATATATTTGACTTCACTAATAATAACAGCAAGTATATGCTAAGTGCTATTCTAAGCAATTTATAGTTATTAAACTCATTTAACCTCCACAATAGTTCTCTACAATAGATACTATTATCATCCCCTTTTACAGATGAACCTAAAATACAGAGGGTTAGGTAATTTGTCCAAGGTCATACAACTAGTTAAGAAGCAGTGCTGTTGGGATATCAATATGCAATTAAAACAAAAATGATAGAACAAACATGCACTGTAATAATACTCAAAGTCCCAGAAAAAGGGGAGTAGAGACACTGTAGATAAGAGTATTAATTGGCATAGTCATTCTGGAAGACAGCACAGCAATGTACTTCAAAAGCCCTACAAATACGCAGTTTGAAAATTAATTTTCTCAAACAAGCAATAATTCATACAACCCAGGACAATGATTACATGGGGTGGAGGCATTCCAAGGAAAAAACACACAAGAAGCCTAAAAGCTAGGAACAAGGACATTCATTTTATTCTTCTTCAAACTGTATATAGAGGTTTAGATCTTAGAACTAAAAAGATCTATTTCAGATCTATTTAGATCTATTTCACACTAAAAAGTGCTTTATTTTCTTCCCTTTTTATTGGGACTTTTATACACACTTGTAATATAAATATTTTTAAGTAAAGACATCCCAAATTAGCCAACATGCTGATAAGAGGGAGAAATAGCACTGAAATAATCTCAGTAATCTATTGGGTTTGGTAATTAAGCGCTTTGCAGTTCAGGAGCAGTGGTAAGTTACCTCTTAAACCTACAGCCCACTTCTTGGAACGGATTCGAAGGCAATAAAGGTATGTGCAAAGATTTAAGCACAAAAACATTCATTATAGTTTTGTGGGTAATGGTGACAATTAGAAAAAGCCAGCTGTCACACAATGAGGACTGATTAAAATAAAAGATCACAGAAGAGTTTATCTGTAGTAATTTTAGACGACTTTGTGAAGTCCATCTATTGGCATGGGAATATAGTAAGTAGGGGAAATGCTGTAAAACATGTACAGCGTGAATTTCTTTTTTTTATAACACACACAATCTAGAAATATGCTCCCAAATATAACTAACAATCAAGCTAACAGAAAAGCCTATCACTTGTCTGTGTTTTCCAATCTGCGACAATAATAAGTATTATTAACACCTTTAAAGAAATAATGTTTGTCTTTTAATTTTAAAGCAAAAGATTTTCATTAGCTTCATTCTTAGGCATTCTTCACAAAGGAATTAACCCTTTGAGGTTCAAACAATTCAATTAAGTTAGACTCTGGAAGAGACAACTAATCTCAAGCAACAAAATCATGATTTCTTTTTTTTTTTTAAAGATTTTATTTATTTATTTGACAGAGAGAGAGCACAAGTAGGCAAAGAGGCAGGCAGAGAGAGAGAGGAGGAAGCAGGCTCCCTGCTGAGCAGAGAGCCCCATGCAGGACTCGATCCCAGGACCCTGAGATCATGACCTGAGCCGAAGGCAGCGCCACCCAGGCGCCCAAAATTATGATTTCTTAAATTACATTTTCTATTAAATGATTGGTACCCTTCTGGAATAAAAGAAGAGAGAGGTCTACTGTGTACTTTACAGACATCTAGCACCAACCCCCTTTTCCTAATATCATCAAGTCATCCGCTTGTGCTTCAATGGCAAAGCCTGCTGGTCTACATCTAACCTCAAACCCACAATCCCATACCTCTCTCACAGCACCCGTTCCCTTTTCTCATTCTCCCATCACACATCACACCTCCTCAGGTCACTCTGTTATCTAATTCATTATCCTAATGACCTAGGGCATTGGGAAGCAAAATTAATTTCTTTACTCCTATTTTCTATATTTGCCTGCTCAAACTCACCGGTATACTGCAGTTTTCAGGGCAGAAGCATGAAGTGCAGGGTCTGAATTAACAGCACAAAATTTTCCTTTACATTTGCTGCTCCCAGGTTTTTATGTGGTCTCATGTAATTCTACAGAATGCCCACAATGCTGTGATTTCTAGCAATGTTTCCGCTACCGGTATAAAGTATGCCAACCATAGTTTGAAATACAAGATGTCAAATATTAAAGAGTTCTTTTAATTCTTTCACAGTTCATTAAATAAATATATAACTCTAACCATGTAATATTTTTATTTCAGAAATTATCATTTATCTTGGGTAAAATACAGCCTCTAATCTACCAAATGCAAATTTCTCTATCAATGAAAAAAGAGAGAAAACAGTAAGTCATAGATTTACCAGAGCATTAAGCAGAGGGGAAATTTTCTATAGTTGTTCCATATTGTAATTCTGGTCAACAGCTTGAAAAGATTTATCTGGTTAAAAGTAATTTAAAGCTTAATGTTTAAGAATCTAAATTAGTAAGTATTTGTTGAGATGGACCTATAAGTACAGATGTTATGTTTAATGGGAAGGAGGTAGAGATAAATAAAACATGATCCCTAGGTGGCTCAGTGGGTTAAGCTGCTGCCTTCGGCTCAGGTCATGATCTCAGGGTCCTGGGATCGAGTCCCGCATCAGGCTCTCCGCTCAGCGGGGAGCCTGCTTCCTCCTCTCTCTCTGCCTGCCTCTCTGCCTACTGGTAATCTCTCTCTGTCAAATAAATAAATAAAATCTTTTAAAAAAATAATAAAAAAAGAAGGTTTCAGTTTGGGAGAAACTAGATATACCACTCATAAGCATGTCTCAAAGGAGCTAGCCATTTCTACATTTCAATAAATTTTACCACTTCTACAAAACAAAACAAAACAAAACACTATTTTTTTACAAAAGGAAAAAACCAAGACAAAAGCAGAACAAAAAATCAAGTATAATAATTTAACATGAATGGAAACAAATATTTAGATATTCAAAAAATAAAATGAATGCTTACTATGCGCCAGAGGATTGAAAATAGTGAATCATGCTAGCACACTAGCACATTTAATCAATTAATATCTGAAAGTTCTATTTATAAGCACTACAGATTTATATTAGATAAATATTTATAGATATTTATATTAAATTAACATGAACAAGTTAAAAAAAAATCAGACAAGTTGCCTGAAATAAACTGAATCAGCTATATAGGGTCCTTGTACCACGTTCTCAAAAGGACTGGAAGCATGTGCACAGTTTCTGGAATAGGGAAAATGCACAGTACTCCCCAGACCAACCTGAACAAGAAGAGGAAGAGTGGGGGAAAAATGCTGAGGTGGATTTTTCAATCTGGTCCTTTCCTGAACCATGGCCCTGTGGTACCTACGGCTTGTCCTGACCTCCTAAACCCCTTTGGTTACCCTGCATTTGTTTTCTTGACATCTTGATTATACTCTTGGCATATGAAACACTACACTAAATATAAATCCCTCCTCTTTCGGCCTAAAAAGAATCTTAGGATTCTTCTTCCTGTGTTGGGTTTTGTTTGTTGATCCTGTTAGTCACATACTCATCAGCTGACTTCCAGCAGCGGAAGATGGTGCTTGTGCACTCTTCCCAAGATATCAGCTATCGTAATTGTCTTCTGTTGTAGAATTAAACACTTAAGAACTTAATACTACTGTAGCTTGAAAAAGGTAAGTGTGGGGGTACCTGGGTGGCTCAGTGGGTTAAGCATCTGCCTTTGCCTGGGGTCATGATCCCAGGGTTCTAGGATCAAGCCCTGTGTCCTGCTCCCTGCTCAATGGGGAGCCAGCGTCTCCCTCTCCTGCTCCCCTGCTTGTGCTCTCTCTCTCTCTCTCTCTCTCTGTCGAATAAAAAAAATAAAATCTAAAAAAAAAAAGGAAAAGAAAGAAAAGAAAAAGATAACCCTGGTTACCTGAGGTCCAAAGAGAAAGTAAGGAAACTATGCTGAACAAAAGCAGAACTACTACAGATCTAGGGGTAGGACTACAGAAATGGGTCATGCTAATCCAAAACTATTCAGAAGTTAACCGGATGTCTATATAAAATGAAAGCTTGCAATGAAGACACGAACAAGAAAGGAATATCAGAAGTGCTTTTAACTGGTAATACTTACCCTTGGCTGTCAGTTCTGAAAACCAACAATTTATAGGCCTCAGAACTTTGGAAGAAAAAAAAGCCAAGTTATCCACAGTTCTATGTACTAGTTAATAATTAATTAGAGCTTTCACACAAGGTACAGCCTAGAAACACCATGAAACCAAGTAAACCCTAGCTTGCTATTTCTGTGTGAGTTTTCAGGATACTGAAACTCAAATTTCTCTAGGAGACAGACACTTTATGTTGTCCTACAAAGTACTTGTGAACAGCAAGAGGTGGTCTGTGGGCAAAGAAGATGCATATCATAAAAAGAGAAGAGAGAATTCATCACAGAAGGAACTGGAGAAGTTCCTTTGCCTCTCAAAGAAAACAAACATTCCTAACATCCTTACCAGTAAACAACATCCAGTGGCGCAAAGTAATTTTTCATTATCAGGTCAGCAAAGTAAGCTTCTGTTTCCCGGCAGGCAGTTCCATTTCCAATCACCACTGTGCTGCAGCTTCAAGGGATAAACAAGATGAGAAATGGAATGAGCTCAAGGCATGCTTCTAAGTCAATCAGGAGAAAATGCACAAATACTATCACAGGATGATCTTATTCTCTCATATAGCCAAGCAACATCTCCACGATCTCACAATGGAGGGACAGACTTTTGTAGAATAAAGGACAATGCCCCTACATTTGGTATGGGAGGCAACAGAGAAGTACTTTACTGTCATACCATCAAGAACAGTCAGCTTTCTTCCCATCTAGAAGGAACCAAATTTACAAATAAATAAGAAACTCTGAAGCATTCTATGCCATAATAAAGACATCATGACTGAATTATGTGATACAGTGCCAAATAATCCCTGAAGCTTCAAACTACTATCACATCCACTCCTCAGATCCAACAAAAAGGAAGGAAAGAAGGGAGGGAGGAAGGGAGGGAAGGGAGGAAGAACAGGTGTGAGAGAGAGAGAGAGAGAGAGAAAGCCCAAATAAAAGAATTCAATGCTCACTTTTGCTCATATTACCACCTTTTGTTTAGTGAAGGTGGCACAGGAAGGGAGAAGCATCCCTCCAGAGTCTCCAAATGTAGAGTTCTCCAGCAATTTGCCCCAGCATTGTTTTACATGATTCCTTCTCTCTCACCAAGGCACTTCCCTTAATCCCTCCCTCCAAATTAGGAGCTTCAAAGGTATCTCTGATTGGCTGAGCCAGTGAAGTACTCAAAAGGTTACTTATTTTCATACTTGAAATTCAGCAAAAGCCTCTTTATTTTCTCTGCCTCTCGGAAGCCTTGTCCACAATGCAAGTAAACCACATCGGTATGAAGTATCTGACCTTAGAGAAAATGAAAAGAATAAGCCATTTTGTAAGAAATCACAAAACACAACACAAAGATGATTTGATTAAGTAATTTATACTAGAAAAGGGAACTCATTTGTCTTAAAAATGCAGGATGAATCATTCATATTCACTAAATCAGATTCTTCCAAACACTCTGAAATTTTGTTACTTCCAAAGTTATAAGGATACTACTTTGCTACTTATCATTATTAACTAGATTATATGCCATGATACCTAAAAGAGAAATGGTTTTTAATAACACATAACATTGAGCTAACATTTACTGAATATGTACCAAATGCCAGACAATGTTGTAATACTATTCTATTTCTTCTTTGGGTTGTAGATACCTGCATTTCTTTCCCTGCATAAGTCTTAAGCTGCATATTTATGACTTTAGTTTTTCTCTATATTGTATTTCAGTGAAAAATAAACTCAACATTTGAGGGTAACAACCTCAAGAACAGAAATAATGAGCTAAGTGACCAACTTAGGAAGCTATGAAAAGAACAAGAGAATAATCTCAAAGAGAGCAGAAAGAAGGAATTAATGAAGTTAAAAGCAGAAATTAACAAAACAGAAAAATATATATGTAATGAAGAGGACTGGTAAAGTTTAAAGTTAAAAATCACTTAAGAAAAACATACTTTTAACAATACCAATCAAGAAAAAGAAGTTATAGATAAATTAAAAAAGATAAAACTAAATCATATTAGAAATGAAAAGAGGATACAACTAGAGCTTTAGCACAGATTAAAAAGATATAAAGACAAAAAATAATAAAATTTAAAAGAAGATATAAAGGCTATTATGAATTATTTCATGTTAATTTAAATGTTGGAATGGATAAATTCTTGGAAATGTCCTACCAAATAGATTGAAGATACATACATATATATGTGGGAGTGCATACAGTATTTTTAAAAAGTCACCCTGTAAGTAATACAAATAATATCAGATCCAAATACGAACATGTATGGTATCTCAACAGATGCAGGAAAAGACATTGGTAAAATATGCTTCCCATTTACTGTAAAAATATATAGCATAATAAAAAAAGAGCAACTAGGACAGCAAAACCAATAACCCAAGGCTATCTATAGCAAAGTAGTCCACAAAACTCAAAAGATGATCAAGTGGGAACAATGCAACTACCAAGACCTACATGCACTGGCACTTTTGTGGGAGCAAGAAGAGACAAGCAATGAAGTATCTCATAGACCAGAAAATATTAAAAGGTATTTCCCTGTAGTGTGGGAAAGATCTCTGCATACTACAATTTATAAGTCAGTAGAAAGTCTGCCCATTCAGTTTTGGAAGGATTGGAAAACTTCGGTCTCTACAAACTCATGAAGCCCAGGCAGAATATCCTTTGCAAGACAAAAACCCCAATTGAGAAATTGTTGGAAATCATATCCCCCCTGAGTAAGATAAGGATAAAATGGTAAAAGGAGAAAGAAGTCCAGATAAAATGGAGAAAGCATCAGGAAAACAGATTCAAGAAAGTAGAAGGCTATCTCTTTATTCATAGAGATACTACAGTACTTCCCCCCCAACACCAGTAATTTGGGGAAAAAAGAAGGGACAGCTCTAGAGATATACAGCTAGAAAATCTTTTCTGACCTGGTCTTCTACCCTAGAGCTGGGGAAAATTAATTTTATGTAAACCTAAGCAACAGAAAAGGATGACGGTCAAATTCCATATAGAATGAATATTTTTTAAAACAGTAAGTTAAAAAAAAAAGACTAGTATGTCCTTACAGAAAGATGTGTTCACAAAATGCAGAGAAAAATTGTAACTTAAAGAATGAGCTACCAAAAAAAAAAAAAAGAAAGAAAGAAAGTGAGAATAACATAAATCAGAATTAGAAAACCCCAAAAATAACATGTGAGAACTCAAAACTGAATTAGACATGAGGGTTATTTCAGGAGCACCTAGGTGGCTCAGTCAGTTAAGCATCTGCCTTCAGCCCAGGTCATGATCCCAGGGTCCTGGGATTGAGTCCCCTATCAGCCTCCCTGCTCTGTGGGAAGCCTGCTTCTCTCTCTTCCTCTGCCCCTACTCCAAGCTTGTGCTCTTTCTCATGCTCCCTCTCTCTTTCAAATAAATAAATCGTTTAAAAAAAATCAAAGTTATTTCAGAAAGAAAAATTTAAACCAAAAGAAACTATGAACAAATAAATGTAACAGTATATATTATGTATATAATATATATGTAATACATAATAACATATAGTAATAGTCCATAATATAATAATATAAAAATAATAAATAAGAGAACTTTAAGATAAAAATAAGGAAAATATAAAAGCTCAAAAAAATTGAAAATGATAAAGTTCATTAGAGAACTGAAATCCATTTTTTGTAGGTACCAAATGGAAATTTGAAAACTTGAAAACACCGTAATTTAAATAAGAAACTCAATGGATAACTTTAATTGCAGACCAGACATAGCAGAATAGAGGCTTAATTAATATAAAGACAAATAATATAAAATAGAACAAAAGAATGAAAAACAGAAAAAGAGGAAATTGAAAGGTCTAATATATATGTAATTGGAATTCCAGAAAGAAATACCAAGCTCTACAAATCCCAAGCAGAATTCATGTAAAAAACCCTCAGAAAAACCAAACACACAACACACACACACACAAAACACACAACCACACACAGAGCTAAGCACATCATAAGAAAACCTCTGAAAATCAAAACAGAAAATCTTAGCAGCCTAAAAAGAAATCATTACCTTCAAAAGAGCAATAATAAGGTTTTTGTTTGAGTTCTCATTCTCAACAAAAAGTGTAATAGCCAGAGGGGGGAAAGAACACAAACAAAAAATGAAATGACACCTATAAGATACTGAAAATAACTGCCAGTCATGAATTCTATACCCAGCAAAAATATCCTTCATAAATGAGGGCAAATCAGAAACATTTTAGGCAAAAACTAACACAATTTCTCAACAACTGACCCCATATTAAATGTAACAGGTTAGAGGGTCAAGCAGGAAAATAATCTCAAATGTAGACACAGAAATGCAGCAAGAATTGAAGGGCAATAGAAAGGGTAGATAGTAAATAAGGGGAAAAATGCTAGGCAAAACAAAAATGTCTAGTAGTTAAAATACACAGAGTTAAAATGCATCATATATAATGCACTATAATAAATAGAAGTTGACAGGGAATAGTTTTTCAAGCTTGAGCCTAGTTAATCTTCAACATCTCCACTGTGACACAGGGAAAGGCACGGTATAACTGATAGTAACATGTTGAGATTTTTGATCAACAATTAAGACAAATATGAAATTTGATTTTCTAGTTCCCACACTACCGTGTGTGAGAAAACCATTTTCTGAGCCTCAAAAATTAACATTATTTCAAATCCTCACAATATGTATGATGTGAAACTTAGGACCAACCAAACAACTTTTCATTGAAGAGCTGAAAGATGTACTTACTGGTAGGAGAAATTATAGCCAATTTGCAACCATGTTTGTAACCAGGATCCACTCCCATCAAGGTGCGCCCTGGAACGGGGCTTGTTAAAAGCAGTTGACGAAGGTTCCGTCCAAACATCATTACTGATTCCTTCTCTGCATCTGATGTTAGTTTCGCTCTTTAGAAACCAAAAAATAAAAGGAAAAAGAAAAAGTATTCAGTTTTTTCATTCACCTCAAGTTTCTTCCTGCAAAGAACAGAATTCTTTCCATACACTTATTCCTCACAGGAGTAACTTTTATAACAAAATAAAGGAGAAAAGATCATATATAAAATTATACATGAAACCACAAACAATTCTGAAGCAAATCTCAGTGTGTCATACCTATATTCCTTTTCTATCTGCCCTTTATATACGAAATCTATATGTATAAATATCTGTGTATGTGAGAGAAACAGAGTATATAAAGACCTGGACATCATATAATAAGTCAAGTTAAAGTTTATTAGCTGATTAAAAATATAAACACAAGATTAGTGATAAACTATTGAATCCTAAGTAGTCTCTTCCATCAGTACTTAGCTTTACACTTTTACCTATACAAATCACAATGTCATCTTCTTACTCTGTTCAGTTCTCCACATTGAGCCCCCACCTTGTCATTGTCACAGAGATGTGACATGACCAAGGATATTAGTAATCAGTCCAGAACCATGCCTCATGCATACAATTTCCCAGGTTTTCTCCAGAGAAGTTATTAGAATTCTAATTTTAAAACTTTTTTTAGGATAAAAATATATGTCTATAAAGGAATTAAAGGCATTTAAAAACTAAACTGTAACACCATTCACTTTTTTTTAAAGTATTTATATATTTAAGTAATCACTACACACAATGTGGTGCTCGAACTCAAGACTCAGAGATTAAGAGTCACACACTTTTCTGACTGAGCCAGTCAGATGCCCCTTAACACCATTCATCTTCTTAACAAAAGCTCTTAACATATTATCTCCTTAAATTCTTATGAATTTTATAAGAAGACATAAAAAGTATGTCTTCTCCCTTAGAAAAGGAAAAGACATTTACACCATGGTCACAAGAAAACTGACAGTACAAAAACCATTCAAAGCACATTTCGTATCAGTGCTGGGGTAGAATTATCTATATATCTGAAGGCACACACAGCTAACTATGTCTGCTTTTTGTGTCTGAGTCAGTTTCTTAAGGCTTTCTCTCATCTTTTCACTTCATTCTCTCACATTCAGCCAAACAACATGAAAAATATCATGATAGGTATTTCTGAATCTTCACTTTTAACTTTATTTATAAAGCGAATGTTTGCTGTCAGTCTTATATAAAGTACCCTGATCAGTGTGAGATACAAAGCTGAAAGACAAGATCCCTGCTCTGAACATGACTGCAGAGTGGAAGAAACAGCAAAATAATCAGGTAAGTATAAACAATGGTTAAGTGCGATGTTAATGAGAACATATGGGAAGGGCATTAAACCATAAAACTCTAAAAGAGATGTCTACTCAGGTGAATCAAGAAGAGTAAGTAAGTGTTAAGCCAACAAAAGCAGGGAGAATAGAATGAAGGCATAGAGAAAATGTTGCAGGCAATGGAAGAACCATACATTAATGACTTGTGGCTCATTATAGAAAAAGCAAATGCTAAAGTAAAAAGAAATACCAAGACATAAGGCTGTAGAGCCAAAATGAAATCAGACCACAAAAGGCTATGCATGGTCTTCTAAAGAGCTTGGATTTAATTCTAAAGACAAAGAAGAGCCACTGGAGAATTTTAAGTAGAAGAGTATAAAATAATCAGACGGGAGTTTAAGGATGGCGATGTGAAAGGTGTAGTATGGCAAAACAAGACAGAAATCATCTGTGACGCTAGAACAGTAATCCAGAAAAGAAATTATCATACCCTGAATTAAAACAGTAACCACAGACATCAAAAAGCAGCAAATTCAAGGTGTAATAAAGGATGGGAAAATAGGCAGCACTTGGTAGCTGACAACACAGAACTGATGAAAGAGGTAGGTGTGAAAAGCAACACAAGGATGAATCATCTTGTTACAGAAATAAGAAATCCAAAGTAGACTGTATAGTATATAGTCAATTGAATCAAATGTCTGCAAAATAATAGAGTCTGTATGGTTGTTTTAAGTACTCACACATGAATGGAGAAAAGTCTGGTTAACAGTCATTATCTTTAGGAAGTAAAATTTTGTGGATTTTTTTCCTTAGTGTTTTACTGATTCAATTTTTCTACATTAGGACAAATTTCTTTTTAATTAGAGAATTGAAGTAATTTTCTTTAAAGAAAAATCAATTGGGAGTTTTCTCCCTCAATTGCTGTTTAGGTAATTATAAGTATTTCTATCAAGAGACACATCTGTAGATAGTATCTGCAAACTGACTTACATACTAAAATAAGATATATTTTTTTAACTAAAGGCATTTTAGAAAAAGAGAAGGAAAGTGCTCTTGTTTGCTCACTGCTAAAAGAAGTCAAAGAAGGATTAAACATTAAACAATCCCATACCAAATCGCTTACATCAAATCACAATGAAGTCATTCCAGAGGCAGTGAAGCTCCTCAAGTCAAATGTATGCAAAACTGTAAAAAGCACCACTGGACATTATATGCTCCACGAAAAACCAAGATAAAGAAAAACAAAAGGAAACAAAATTTTGAATAAGGTAACCTCTTTTCCCTTATGAACAAAACCCCTTAGTTTTAAATTTTATGCCCCAGCACTCAAAAGCAAGAGATGTTACCCTGCGCAGACTTGAAACGAAATAGGATTTGAACAGAAACAATATTGTTAAGGGACAACTGAGCTATGAAGGATGAATCAAGAGAATGAATGACTTTGATAAAAAGAAGCCTGCCAAAGAAGCTTTGTGCCTTTTTTTTTTATAGTACCTCCTCAGTCCCTGTTGTCAATACCTCCAAAGTCAGTGGCCAAGTCCAGTAAAAGAAAAATAGGCAAACATTCTAAAAGCTGCTATCGATTCTCATAGGCTTGAAGAGATGGCTAGAAATCTAGAGTTTTCAAGTAACCCTTGCTAAAATCCGTATAAGAGAAAATGAAGAAAGTCTGGAACGCATAGAAAGGAATATATCAGCGAACGGCTAGTTTGAAGATTGACTACAAAGACAAAGGCTAGAGATAAGCAGGAAAGCGGGTTTTTGCCTCCTCAAACTTCTTTCCATCTCTTACCCTACAAAAACCCACAAGCTGCCCCTCAGCTCTTTTGCAGTTCTTCTTTGTAACTCTTAAGCCTTCCAATAGTCCATTTAGATGGTCACTTTTTTTTTTAAGATTTTATTTATTTATTTGACAGACAGAGATCATAAGTAGGCAGAGAGGCAGGCAGAGAGAGAGGAGGAAGCAGGCTCCCTGCGGAGCAGAGAGCCCAATGCGGGGCTCGATCCCAGGACCCTGAGATCATGACTTGGGCAGAAGGCAGAGGCTTTAACCCACTGAGCCACCCAGGCACCCCTAGATGGTCACTTTAATCATCTCTAATACGTGCTCATCGCTGCTGACAGTTATTCACCTACATAACTCCCACTTAGAATTAGAAACATATATTAGCTCTCTCTCTTCCTAGGAATAAATTCATAGTAATAAATTTATCATGTGACCCACTGAGCACATGATGAATTTTTCATGCTGTTTTGGTTCTCTTACCTCCAAAAACTGCTTCCAACTAAATTCTCCATTAACTTCTTAGTTTAT
Source organism: Mustela nivalis (assembly GCF_964662115.1). Classification (NCBI taxonomy): domain Eukaryota; kingdom Metazoa; phylum Chordata; class Mammalia; order Carnivora; family Mustelidae; genus Mustela; species Mustela nivalis. The sequence continues at coordinate 77,353,375 of NC_139027.1, forward strand.
TATCCCAAGCTAAACCTCTCATCAATAAAACCATTCGTTTGTCCTGGCTGTCAAACTGCAAAACTGGTACTATAGGACTGGAAGGGGTACACATTAACTGGTCAAGATTTGAAAAGTATATTGTAATTAAGACCTCTGTTTTGTGGTTTATGCATATGAATGCCTCTACAGACTGAACTCTAAGCTTAACTATATAATTGCTTTGTGATCCTGACTCAGTTCTTTGGATGGGTTAGTGGGTCAATGAATATTTACATCAGGCTTTAATGGGTCTATTACCATAAATAATAATAAACAGTGCATAAAATTAACTACTACAAGATACATACCTGAACTCTCTACAGAGAAGAGGATAAATAAGGCGTTTGAAAGAATCATCGAGTGAATTGTGTAAGATCTTCATTAACTCTGGCCTTGCAAAGCCACGTGGTCTCCACCTGCAAAAAAGAAAAGCCTACACTAAAACCCATGTAGTAATAATAAGAGCATGAAAGGACTCTTGGAAGAGGGGAGAGGAAGTGGAACAGAAAAGGGGGAAAAACTTTATTGAAGCCAAAGTAACGCAATCTGTGAGGAAAGACTATAATGTCTGGAAATTATTACTATGACATCTGGAGTTCTTATTTTAAAAACCTGGTAACCATAGTCACATAGAAAACATAAGGGAGGAAAAACCTTTCTTCTTCTGGGAAAAGTCTCCAGACCATTACTATTAAGGGTGAAAATCTTAAGACGTAAGAAAGTCACCAGAAAACAACAAACGCACTGCTATTAACTAAATTATACCCCCTAAAATTAGTATGTTGAAGCCCCAACCCCCAATGACATTATATTTGGAGATGGGGCCTTTGGGAGATAATTAGGATTAGAGGTATCCTGACAGGGCCATCATGATGGGATTAGTGCCCTTAGAAGAAAATATCAGAGACCCCACCCTCTCTCTATCCCCCTCTCTGCCAGCCAGGTGAGGACACAATGAGAAGGCAGCAGTCCACACACCAAGAAAAGGGTTCTCACCAGGAACCGAATCAGCATGTATCTTGACCTTGGACTTTACGACCTCCAGAACTAGGAGTTAATAAATTTCTGTTGTTTAAGCTGCTCAGTCTATGGTATTTTGTTATGACAGCAAAGCTAAGAAAACATGTAACCTTCTTTGCCTATTCCTTGATCTCTTCCTGAATTAAAGCAAACTGAATAAAGGAGGAACTCTATTTTAACCCTTGCCTCTTGCCATTCCTTAGCGAACTCATTCTACTTCTCAGGCTGCATTGCTCTGTAACGCAGTGTATCAGAATGCATGCCGGTGAATATAAATGTCGGAGAACTGAATGGTAGTGGGCACTGGATAAAGAACAGTAAGAAAAACACAAGCTAAAAAGGACAAATTTAGCCCAAGCCCTTCCATGTTTCCATCCATCTATAGCATCTCTGCCCTTGCCCTTCAACGACCCTTGATAAACCATTAATAAAATATCTATTTTATAAATCACAATAAAATAAACCATTAATATACCCTTGGGACACTGTCATCTCTCTTACTTATTTTGGGTAGGAAATAAACTAAGTTTCAGTGGACAAACACTTAAGCAACGTATCATAGTAACAACTAATTGAATCCTTGCCACAGAAGGATGTTGTTTAAGCTGCTCAGTCTATGGTTATTATCTGAGTAGAACAGTTTTTTAAATTTGTTTGAAAGTGCTTTCAGGACATACATCCTTCCACTCAAATCCCTGTTACTCCCTACTGTCACCTTCTCCCGAAAGCACGATGGTAAGGAAGGAGGAGATGATTCAGACATCCATTATTAACATTACAATTAATACCACTGTTGTTACTGTTATTGCTGTTATTATTATTAATTTAGAGAGCCCAATGTCATGAAAGACGTCCCAGAAGAAACACATGAGATGGGTTTTAAAAAATGAATTGTGCTTTACCAAACAAGACCCAGAAAAAAAAGCATACTGGTAAGAAACCACAGCACACGGAAAAACATACAGGCATGAAAGAAAATAATGAGTCCTTTCAAGTAGATCAGTAGTTAGTAATTACTAATCTACTTTCAAGTAGATTAGTACTGCTAGAGTATAACTGTCAGGATCAGGTGGGAGGAAGATGGGGCTAGAAAATATGGCAGTGGCCAGATCATTAAAGGTCTTATAGAGCATGGTATGGAGCTTGGCAAGTTAGGAGAGAACACAGTCCTGGGTCATGGGACAATATGCCTGAAAGATAATCCTTAGAGGCCAGAAATTTTATTTTATTTATTTATTTGACAGAGATCACAAGTAGGCAGAGAGGCAGGCGGGGGGTGGGGGGGGGAGCAGGCTCTCTGCTGAGTAGAGAGCCTGATGTAGAGTTCAATCCCAGGAACTCAGCCAAAGGCAGAGGCTTAACCCACTGAGCCACCCAGGCGCCCCTGGAGTGATTTTTTAAATGTATGTATTGGATATTGGCTGGGGGTCATGCCCTTGAAGACCAAACTTAGGTTCCCCCATTGCTAGTAGGAGAAACACAGAAATCCTTAATATTGTTTGCCCAATCGTCTGGAAGCTTCAATAATTTTTCACAAACCTAGCTCCTGCCCCCATATCTACTCTGGGTTCCTTCCAAATAATTCCCTATATTGCAGCCAGAGTGATCTTAAAATACAAACTGATCATGACAATCCTCTGTTTAAACCCTTTACTGGCTTTTCATTACTCTTAAGAATAAAATCCTTGCCCTGTCTAGAAAATTAAGTATGATCTGATCCATCCCTACAAGTCAATCCTCATTTCTTGTTGCTTCCTGTTTGTCTCCTTCTGTCTCTGACACATGCACAAAACCCAGACTACATTAGGGCTCCCTGTTACAAACTCATGAAACACTGTACTTTCTCCTTATAATACTCCTTAACTATTTGCTCAGGGTCTTCTCCATTAAACTACATTGTCACCAAGGACAAGCAACATATTTGTCTGATTTATAGGTGAATCTCCAGCATCTAGCATAAACCTGAATAAATGAATACATGAGAAAGGCGGAAGGTGGAAGAAGTAGGGACAAAGAGAGTAAAACAAAAAAGAGGAGGAGGAAGAAGAAAAGATTTGAGTGAGTATCTCTAGTCATTCAAATGTGTTTAAAAAATGAAAACAATTCCTTGAAAATGGTTCTTTGGTTCTCAGCTGGCTCTTGTTGTGTTCTTTAGTTCCCATAGAAGAGTTTCTTCAATTATCTATACATGGAGAGAAACTTCTAGAATGTAACTGAAACTTGTATCACTATACCATAGTAATGTATAGCATTATAGCATAAGTCACATAATATTAACGATTCAATTGGAGGAGAACTGAATGAAATAAAATATAGATGAAAACCATTTAAATCTCTCCAAAGAAATCATTCCTTAACATTTATTTAGTGTGAAGGTAACAGTTTAAAGCCTAAATAATAAGTCCCTTAACTACAGATTCTGATACTGTGTATTACGAACATTCATAGGAAAATAAGATAGAAGTTGTCTCCAATTTACTGTGATCTATTTACAAAAGTCATTTCTAAAAAGGAGTTTTATTCAGCAATCCCACTACTTTGTAGTAACAAGATACCACTGAAGGCTACACAATTAAATGGAATATCATTTAATTCTCTTAAATCTGTGAAAAGGTATTACTCATCACTTTGACAATAAGGAAACTGAAAGAAATTAAGTAATGTGCTCATAGTCACAAGAATAAGAAGTCATATAACTGGAATTCAAACTTAGATATATCCATTTCTGGGATTTTGTTCTTTTTATGAAACTCTCTTGGAACTTCATCATATTTTAATTTAAAATTATCTAATTTCTTTATACAATTGTTTAAATCTATAATTTCTTTTAGGTATTTATTTCCTTTTTATTTTTAATGAAATTTGTTTGTTTACACAAGAAATAAGCTTTCATTTAAAGAAAACTCTACAGGGGGCTATACAACAGAAAATTAAAATCTCACACAAGAGCTATGAAATAGATCATCTGTATTTTTTCAAAAATTTTCTTACACATACATATAGACCTATTTTTTGCCATTAACGAGACCATTCTATAAATACTAATTATAAACTGTCTTTTAACTTAATAAGACATATTTATATCTCAATTTTAGCTCTATCTCAACTTTCTTAAGATGGTTACATAGAATTCCACTGAATGGATATAAAATAATTGGTTTCTATGGCTTATACAATTTATGTACTGACTAATATTGACATAGTTGTTTCACTTGATGGGTCCTCCTTGGTTAGCATTATTTGGTCATTAAACAAGATGATCTTTTATGGAATTGGGTTTTGGCAAACTGATTTCCAATCAATTGATGAAAGAATGATATTGGACAAGAGAGCTAACTTCCAAAAAATATAGCACTTATTCCTCCCAAAGAAAAATTCATCTACCTCTTCAGAGAGCTTTCCCAGCAATCTCCCTAAATTAATGTTAAACAGAACTAGCTTGTGAGGGGCATACCCCAAATCTACACATCCTAACTTCTAGGCAAGCTTTTTTACCTTTGCATCAATTTTCTCATTGGTTAAATGGCAGCTACAAATCTGCTCTACTCACTGAAGAGATTATTATAAGGATCAAATACACTCTGAAAAGTTAAAACTAAAAGTTAGGAGTTCTATACAAATCTGTAGTGCTATTTTAAAATGTTCCCTTAGCAAATGAAAAGGATAATAAAGAGTTATATGTTTGGACAATTCTCTGAAATATCCAATAAACTTAATGTTTGTTTCAATCATCCTTAATGTGCAAAACTTTTTAAGTAAATTGCACCTATGTTTAGAGACTTATATTGTCATATCTAATAAATCATATTCTTGTTTCAATTATCCTTAATGATCAAAAGATTACAGATATACCATATGTACTGTTTTTGTTAATTTAGCTTTTCATAAGAGAAAACACTCTGTATAAGGTTTGAATGGTACAAAAAATTATTAATGTAAAAGTCCCTTTCCCGAGAGATAACCACTATTAATAATTTATTTTAATATATAATATATCCTGTTTCCTACTTAAACATACACAACATTTCTACTTTTTTAATGAAAAAAGGACACATAACCATTGTCTGTCAGCATCTATTTGTTTAACAGAATGGACAATTTCCCGTATCAGTACATATAGATCTCAGTGTAGTATGTTAGAAATGGAAAACAGAAAATTCTGTAAACCTCTATAAACAGACCTGTTTTGGATGCACCACCTGCAGAATTCATTCTTTATTCCATCAGAAATGTTGACTTTGACAGTCAGTATCTTCAAATTTTCTCCACGGTTAATTGCCAGAATCTGAATGCACACATATATAGCAAAGACTGATTATCTACTAAATAGCTAAATGATCAATTTAACCAGTCAACATTGGTGAAATAAACAGAGTGGTTATCCAGCCTACAGCTGTATCAATTTTTTATTAATTTATTTACCAAACATGTATTTTAAAATAATCATTTCTTTAAACGTTTTTCAAAAAGTCTTTTTTTTTAAATAAAATACAGGTACAAAGCCTATGACATTCACAGGAAGAGACTTTGGTGATCTAAAAATCTTTTCAGATTTGATTAATCAAAAATTTTTGATCACCCAGAGTTACAAAATTTTCTTTCTATATTTGTGAGAATATATTGCTAAGATAAGGATGCATGCAAATTCCCAAGTGGAATAATAACTACTAATTGTTGTCATTAAACATTTACTAATTGTGAGGTCTATCTCAGCCCTTTAAATACTTATCTCATTTAACTTTCAAAGTTAACAGGGGGATATATATTATCTTCACTTTACATATTAATTTTTTTAAACTAATTTATCCCAAATAACAAAGATAACAAGTGAAATAAAAATTTAAAATCAGATCAGGTTGTCTGTCTCTTAAGCAAATGTCTTAAGATACATTAAAAGCATTCCTTTAAAGAAGCGTACATAAACCCAAAGCAAGTAGAATAAAGGAAATAATAAAGGACATAGGAAAAATTAAGAATAGAAAAACAACAAAATAATGCTAGCAAAACCAAAAATTTTCTTTGAAAATATCACAAAATTGAAAAGCCTTTCACTAAACCAAGAAAAAAGGAGGGAGCTTTCCAATTACCAAAATCAAAAATATAAGGGGCCATTACTATGGAAATTATAGAAATAAAAAGGATCATAAGAATACTACGAATAACATGTCAAATTATATCACTTAAATAAAATGGAAAAGTTCTTAAAAAGACAGTCTGCCAAAACAGAATAAAACAGAAACAGAAAATCTGAAAAGATCTACAATAAGTAAAGAAGACTAAATTAGTAATTTAAAATTTTCCCACAAGAAAATGTCCAAGCCCAGATGGCTTCACCACAGAATTCTAGCAACCATTTAAAAAATTAACATCAATTATTCCAAAATATATCAACTCTTCCAAACTCTTCTAAAATATACCATAGAAGAAAAAGGTTCTCAACTCCATTTACCCTGATACCCAAACCAGACAAGAACATTGCAAAATGAGAACCATTCTCTCTTATGAATACAAATATCAAAATCCTCAATAAAAAAAGTAAACCAAATCCATAAATATATAAAAGGGATTACACACTAGGACTAAGAGGGACTTATTCCAGGAATAAAAGGTTGGTCTAACACCCCAAAATCAATTAACATGATATATCATACCAATAATATAAAAAAGGAAAGCCATACAATCTTCTTACACAATAGATGCAGAAAGAATATTTGACAAAATTTCAGGTTTGTTCACAACAGAAACACTCAACAAACTAGAAATAGAAAACAACTTCTTCAATGTGATAAAGATCACATATAAAAACCCCACAGATAGTATCATTATTTAATGGTGAAAGACCGAATACTTTCCCTCTAAAATAACAAGGGTCTCCTCTTGCCACTTCTATTCAACATCATACTGGAGGTGATAGCCTGGGCAATTAGACAAGAAAAAGAAATAGAAGACATCTAGATTGAAAAGAAAGAAAACTATCCCAATTTGCATATAATATGACCTTATATATGGAGAACCCTAAGGAATTCACTATAGAACTATTAGAACTAATAAAGAATTTGGCAGGATTGCAGGATAATCAATTTCTATACACGAGCAATAAGCATTCTAAAAAAACAAAAAAACAAAAATAACCTCATTTACCATAGCACCAAAAGGAGTAACATACTCAGGAATAAATGTAACAAAGGAAGTGGGAAACACTCTGAAAACTACAAAACACCACTAAAAGAAATTGAAAGAATGGAAAAATATCCCAAGTTTAGCAATATCTTAAATATTGCTAAAATAGAAATACTACCACAAATAATTTACAGATTCAAAGCTCTTCTACCAAATCTCAGCTAGTATCTTTGCAGAAATTGACAAATTCTAAGAGTCATATAGAAATTCAAGGGACCCAGATTCAATCTTGAAAAAGAAGAAAAAAGTTGAAGAACTCCTACCTTCTGATTTCAAAACTTATTACAAAGCTATAGTAATCACTACTGTGTGCCACTAGCATAAGGACAGCCACATAGATCAGCAGAATAAAATTAAGAGTTCAGAAATAAATCCATACACCCACAATCAATTGATTTTCAACAAGGATGCCAAGACAATTCATTGGGAAAAACAGTCTTTTCAATAAGCGATGCTGGGATGACACGATAGCTATGTTCAAAAGAATAAAGCTGGACTCCTCTACATCCTCATACACAAAAATTATTCAAAACTGGTCACAGACCTTAACATAAGACATAAAGCTATTAAACTCTTAGGAAAAAATATAAGAGAAATTCTTCATGACTATGAGTTAGGTAAGACCTTACATGTAGCACTACATGCACAATCAACAAAAGAAAAAATAAATAGATTAGACTTCAATAAAATTACACATCAAAGGACACCATTAAGAAAGTAAAAAAAGAATATATAGCATGGGAGAAAAGCTTTGCAAATCATTTATCACATAAAAGAATTAGATCTAGAACAGATAAGTAACTCTTACAACTAATAAGAGCAAAGGCCATGTCACCTCCACACAAGTAGGAATGAATATATAGTAAATGTCAAAGAAAAATTTTGTGATAATTGATGACTCTTCATGTTTTACCTTAAACCAAACAAACAAATACCTTTTCACGTCTATATATCACTGTTTAAGTTAAAAAATTAATAGTTGTAATGATGGAAAATATCACATGAAAGGTAATACACTCTAATTTTTTTCATTATCTTTTCTTTAAACAGTAAAATACAGATGGAAGGAAAAATTAAGTTTAAAAATGTCATACTGAGGACTTCTAGGCTTGGAGAACACTGGCAATCTCTTGATTCCAAATCTCCCCCTCATCTTCCTATGAAACCTTAATAAAGAAAATAAAACAACATGGACCCACATCTTTGGTATTTCTAGAGAAAAGAACTGGATTGCCATCTGATTTCTCTTAAGAACATATAAAGCAAGGCAACAACAGACCAACATATTTAAGAAAGTTAAAGAAAGAAAGTAAAAACAAAAAATATTATACTGATCTAAGGGGTTCATGCATCAAACCATTGGAAACAACTGTGAATGTGTTAAAACTCAGAGAATACTGTACACATACATCCTCCTTGAGAAATACAGAAGAGCAGGGGTCAGTAAACTATGGTCCATGGGCCAAATCCAGTCAAACCTCTGCTTGCATAAATAGAATTTAATTAAAATCTATGCGCCCTTGTTTCTGTATTATCTATGACTACTATCAGCTGCAATGGCAGTTATGTAACTGCAGCAAAAGCTAGCTGTCTCAGAAAATTTAGAATTTATTCTCTGGTCCTCTACAGCAAAGCTTGGCCAACTCCCTACTGAACTGAATAATAAGCTTCATCACAACAAGACTGGAAAGTTCTGGCAAAAGGATTAAAGGCAAGCATTTCATGTAACTGTAGGGCTAAGATTAAAATAAGGGAGGAAGCGATTTCCATTAAGAAAATACAGGTTGCAATCCTGATACCAAAGTAAACCTAAACCTAAAAACCATGAAACAAGATAAAGAAAGGCAGTTTATGCTAAAGTCACATTCTGGTCTTGGAATAGAGCAAGGACTGTTAGTACACTTTAAAGATGCTGTTAGGTATGACATCACCAACATGATAAAGAAGGGAACTCCAAAAGTCTATCCCTCTACAGCAGTTAGCAAACTGACCCAAACTGTCAAAATCAACCTTTTCAGAACTCTGGGACCTAATAAAAAGCTTACAACCACCAGAGGAACTTTTAAAGAAAATTAATTTACCCATTTGCCATCCTCTACTCTGCAGATGAGCAGTGGCTCATACATTCCTAGCACAGGTTGCTAGTGCCAAAGGGAGCAACATGGACTTTATTCTCAAAAATTTGTGATTGTGTGTTCTTTTTTTTTTTTTTAATAAACATATATTTTTATCCCCAGGGGTACAGGTCTGTGAATCGCCACATTTACACACTTCACAGCACTCACCAAAGCAGTGATTGTGTGTTCTGATCTATCTCATGTTTCCCTGAAGGATGGACTCAAGAGCTTGCCTTTGTTTTGCCTGTCTCAGAGTTTCCCCAGGATAGAAGCCATTCCCTTCAGTGGCATTTTTCAAAACTATTTAAAGGCAAATAAATTAGTCACAGTGTTGAGGGGTAAGGGACAACAGCAGGTTGTTACAAGGATTACAGTCAAACAGACCAAAAAACCTGGATGATAAAGAAGCTTAAATATTAGATACTTGAGGGGAAAGGGGTTTTTTAAAGTTCCTCCACAAATCAGAGAATCTTGGGAGTCTGTATGCATGCTTGGGTCTAGACACATGCTCTGAAAAGACCTTAAGCTTTCACCTTTGACTAACCTTTGGGCATCATGCAAACAGGAAGTGAAGGTTAAGGGCAAAGCTGTAAACAGCCTTGCTATACTAATGTTGAAGGATTACCCCCTACAGTCAATCTGCAAGAACTAGGAGGAATTTTTTTTGTTTTGTTTTGCCTATCTAGGCATTATGAAAATCTCTGTCAAATAACTAGTGGTCCACTAAGCTAATGGAAGAGATTTCAGTGATCACACGACAAAGAATGAAGACATTTCAAAAATAGTTTACAAGGCCCTAAACAAACAACAAAATCCCCAACAGCAGCAACAACAAATACTGAGGGGGAGAATCTGATTTCAGTGTTGCCAACTTATAATATTCAAAATGTCAAGTTTTTAATATAAAATTACAAGACATGCAAAGAAACAAGAAAGTATGATGCATTTACAGGAAAAAAGAAACTAACAGAAACTATCCCTGAAGAAACTCGGGCACTGGTCTTACCAGACCACTTTATTTTATTTTATTTTATTTTATTTTATTTTATTCTTAAAGATTTTATTTATTTGATACAGAGAGAGAGATCACAAGTAGGCAGAGTGGCAGGCAGAGAAAGAGGGGGAAGCAGGCTTGCTGCTGAGCAGAGAGCCCGATGTAGGGCTCAATCCCAGGACCCTGAGATCATGATCTGAGCTGAAGGCAGAGGATTAACCCACTGAGTCATCCAGGCGCCCCTACCAGACCACTTTAAATCAACTATCTTATATATGCTCAGAGTTCAAGGAAATCACAGACAGAGACTTAAAAAAAAATCAGGGGACCGTGGTCTCAACAAACAGAATATCAATAAAGAGCTGAGAATTACAAAAAGAAACAAATAGAAATTCTGAGCTGAGAACTACAATGACTAAAATGAAGAATTTACTGAAAGGTTCAGTAGTTCATTTGAGCAAGGAGAAGAAAGAATCAGCAAACCTGAAGATAGGTCAATTGAGATTATACAGTCTGAGAAGAAAAAGAAAAAAGAAAGAAAGAAAGAACGAACGAGCGAGCTCAAGAAACCTGTGGGACATTATCAAGTATACCAACATATGTATAACAGGAGACCCAGGACAGAAGAAAGAGGCAGAAGGAATATTTGAAGAAATAATGATCCAAATTTCTCAGTTTTGATAAAAAACAACCAACACATTCAAGAATCAGAATGAACCCCAAGAAGGATTAAATTCAGAGAGATCTACAGTGAGACACATTATAATCAAAATGTCAAAACCTAAAGCCAGAGAATCTGGAAAGAAGTAAGAGAAGTAATTCATCATGTGTTAGGGACTTGGTAAGTTAAATAGCTGATACTTCATCAAAACCATGGAGGCCAGAAGACAGTGGGATGATAAAATCAAAGAGCTGAAAGAATAAACTGTCAACCTAGAATTCTATACCCAGAAAAAGTTCTGGGGATTGGTTGCACAACAATGTAAATATACTTAACATTACTGAACTATGTACTTAAAAATGGTTAGGACGGTAAAGTTATAAGTTAAATACATTAGCATTTTACCACAATTAAAAATAAATTCAAAAAAGCAAATTTTAAGACCTTACAAATAAACACTGAGGGAGTTTGTCACTAGTAGACCAGCCCTACATGAAATGTTGCAGGAAGTCCTTCAGGTAGAAATGAAAGGACAGTAGACAGTAACTCAAAAGCATACAAAGAAATAAAGAACACTGGTAAAAGTAAGTAAATGTAAAGCCAGTATTATTTTATTTTCAGTTTGTAAATCATCTTTTTCCCCCATATGACATAAAAGCCACTTTCCACATTGTAGATATAACAATAAGGAAAAAAATTAGTAAACTGAAAAATGATATTAAGAGACAGAAATATAATAACTATAATTTACACAACCAAGTGAGATTTCACACTTTATTCTAAATCAGATTATCTCTAATTTGTATGTCATACGGAAAAGATCCAGTATTGAGTTCAAAGCTAAGCACAGTGAGAAGCAAAGTCTACTATGAAAGATCACCAGCCAAAATGTCAAGATATCTGAAGTGGTATATTGTCAACTCTGCTAATAATACTCAGTTTTACTAACTTTTCTGGGCCTTGAGTTCTGCAATTGCGAAATGGGAAAAATGGGACATTATACGAATTTATATGAAAAAAAAAGTAAATGGTTGCCTTACAATTTTTCAATTCCTTACTTTACTACAAGTAAAGTAATAGGGAAATCCAAAGTATCATCATTATTATTACTATCAGCATGGATAAGCAGTTTCTTTATTTACCTGATGATGCTGGATGTTTCTTATGTTGCATGAAAAATTCTGGTACAGCTGAAACTTACCAACATCCTTCTCATTTACTTTTTTTGAGGACACCTTTGCCAGAGATGATTGGATACAAATATACCTATTTTGGCACCTGTCCAGATAAACAAATATTCAAATATTAATAATATTATTATGTTACTAATAATATTATTAGTAATTAATTATTAATTATTAATATGTGTGTTAGTAAAGAAACACATTATATGGAAATAATGTTAGCAAAAAATTTCTGCTATTAACAAATGAGTTATTAATATGTGCGTTAGTAAAGAAACACATTATATGGAAATAATGTTAGCAAAAAATTTCTGCTATTACCAAATGAGATTTTTGTTTTTAATGATGCCCAAGTATAAAAACGTACTGACCCATGAAAAGAGGACTTTGCTAGCACAGGTCCTCCATATCTCTCTCTATATATATATATCAACCCAATCCTCCTATGCAAGGCCTAAATCAGTTCATCTGCAGTCATGTAAGAGACCAAAACTACAAATACCAGATCAATAATTCTGTTCTAGAGATCAACCTTTTCTAACCACTGAATTAGGCAGTCAGAGCCAAGTAAAAGCTAAAAAGAAGGGAAACGAGGATATGGCAGAACAGCTTCCAGGGACAGTGTATAAAACTGAAACAAAGTTTGGGAGAATAATTACTTATAAACACATTAAACCTACGCGATTCTCTTCCTTTCACTCATTCCTACTAGGAATTACTATTACTGAGGAAATAGGAAACTTCTCTCCCTGTATTAACAAAAACCCTGAAAAGCCACTGCAGTCAACTGATTCATCTCTACCTTTCCTCTCTGCACACCTCAGAGATTTGGAGAAATAAGAGCAAACTGCTGGCAAAGCCCTGTCTTCTCTGCTGATACACAGCTGAAAAACATATTAAAATGGGTTTTAAGATAATATCTTTTTTTAATGAGGCATAAAATCCAAAAGCCCAAGTAGGGCCTAGGTCATGAGGTTTTAATCTCTTATAAATGGACCATGATACCATGGATAAGCAGCTCTCTCCATCAGCTGAAATTCATTTTGAGGTCAGCACTTTTATCTATACCTGATATTAAACATTCTCAAGTTAACTCAATCACTTATAAATACCAGAAATGAGATATTATAATACATGTAAAGTACATACATCACAGTATGTCTAAGAAGCCTGCCACCCAGTCTAAATGGATATGACTCTCTAGCATACATTGTATAGTGCAATGGTTTTTCAACTGTTCCTCAGAGCCCTCCACTGAGGTGTGTCAGCATAAGGCGGATGAGCAGGCAGAGTTCCAGGCTCCCTGCCTAGAATTCAATTAAAGCAACTTTACTTTTATCTGTTTTACATATTAGGGTTCTGTTGCTTGAACAAAGAGTTCTGCTACCAAAAAAGGAGTCTAAAAATAAAGATTTTAATGAACACTAGTGTTAGCACTAACCATATGACCCTTAACAGCATGAGTTCACAAAGCAGAAAACTCTCTAAGAGTTACTCACAATTTTCGAATGAAGTCAAGCGTGTCTTTGTCTTTAGCAATCATGTCTGCTAAAATATGCTGCACTCCTGTTTCAATATCCTGGAGTGCTGAAAGTCCTTTAGGAGAAGGGTAAAGAGGAAAACAAAGAAAGAACTACAGATTGGTTTTTTAAGTCAATAATTAAATCATAATAAATTTATTTCAGTGGAAATAAACCCTTAAATTGAAAACCTTAAGACAGAGAAGTATCATAGCAGTGACCAGCTTACCTCTGCAAAAACATAACAAGTCTCCAAAGCAATAACACAGGACCTTTCATACCATATAAACTAGTGGCAAAAAAATGCAGCTCTGGAGCCAGCCACCAGGTCAAATCCTAGTTTCATCAGTTACCAGATGTGTAACTTTGGACAAATTACTTGACCTCTCTGTGCCTCAGTTTCCTATAAAAATGGAATAACAGCACCTGCTTCATGAAGTGTTTATGAAGAATAAGTGTGCTATGGGAAATATGTATTAACAGAGTCATAACCTAAGGTATACTATTTCATAACAGTTACAAAAACTACTCTTTACAAGTAATTTTGTTGATATTCTTATTTTGACTTATGAGGCATTTATTCACATTTTTAATGACCCATTTGAATTTCTCAAATCTCATGAGCACCAAACAAGAGCCATTATGTCATTCATCTTCATAGTTGAATTGTCTACCAATGGCGCATTAAGTTCTTTCCAAGTGCTTCTGGTTTGCTAATTTATAGCAGTGACTCTTGAACATTATGTCCCCTGTGATGTCAACTTATATATACACTGAGAAAGATCATTTGCATTGCTTTTTTCCCACTTCTTCTTAGTTGTTCTATATCCGTTAAAGCTTTTCTTCTCATATTAACGTTTGAAATACACAAGCACTAACTCAATATGTTTTTCTGAAAGCATAGTTTTAATGAGTAATAAATATAAAAGACAAAGGGAGTAAAAAGACAGACATATGGAGTCATTAATAAAGTGGTATGCCTTGTTGGATTTTGTTATAACTAATCCTAACTATTAAAATAACTACAATTATTTTAAAGAAACTTAACCATTAAAATTCCTACAAATTCTGTTTACATTTTAAGAGAGTTTCCCTATAGGGGGATTTTCAGGAGTGAATTACCTTTGAGAGATAGAAGATTGTATATGTAAAGGACCTAGAACAGCTGTGACATATAGTAAGCAGTCAATAAATGTCTATTCTTGGGTAAGTTTCTCCTTGTATCAGGCTTCATCTCAGAAAACCAGTCACTATGCACTAATTCCTGGAGTTCCAAAGCACCTTACAGCATCATTACACAAAATTTAATAAAAACACCAGGAAGTAAAAATGGAATGTATCTCCAATGAGAATCATTAATGAGAAAGAACAGAAAAAAGAAGTTATATATTTTATTATTATAATAAGAGACCTTTAAAAAGCCCCCATCATTTTTGGCAAATACAATTTGAAAATTTTTTATAATTAATAAACCTTATCTAATTAAAATTACGGGGCACGTGGGTGGCTCAGTGAGTTAAAGCCTCTGCCTTCAGCTCAGGTCATGATCCCGGGGTTCTGGGATCAAGCCCCGCATCGGGCTCTCTGCTCGGCGGGGAGCCTGCTTCCTCCTCTCTCTCTGCGTGCCTCTCTGCCTACTTGTCTATCAAATAAACTAAAACAAAACAAAACAAAACAAAAACTTTTAATTAAAATTATACTAGAGCAACATTGCTAGAACAACATTTTGTATATTTGGGGATTTTTGTTTTGCAGAGCATTCCAGATCATTCTGATACCCACTAAAGTTCAAAACAAAACAAAGAACCACTTCTGGGGAGGTACCTTGAGCTACCTCTAGAGCAGGGGTTCCTAATGGGAGGTAGAAATAATCAGAGTCACTTGGGTAACTCATCCAAATTATATTACCTCCCTCTCAGTCCCAACCAGGAAGAGAAAGGACTGGGAAGAATCTTGTATGTTTGAATAAGCATTTTTTTCCATCACACAGAATTGATCATTGGGGCTTAAGATAGCCGAAAATAATAAGAGTTCAAAAAGTTTAGAACCTCAATGAAATCAGGAGAAAATAAGGATCAAAGAAGCAGAAAATCATATCTCCTTTGTTGTAGTAAAAACTTCCCAGCCAGTTTCTTCAAAGCTCCACAACTGTAATAAAAATTGAAGGGCAAACACTTCTTTTCACTTTAATTGCAGTAAGGATACCTCTTATTCCACACAACAGAGCAATCAGCTACTCCTCCTTCTAAACAACATGGAAATATTCTGAAAATTCTAGGATATAGTCCATTTGTGACATGTGTATCTTTTTGATTCAGACCAAGTTCTTATTGGTCTGTGGCAAGTAAGAAGTGTCCTCCACTTTACAGTGAAAGAGCTGGTTTCTTAAACATTTCTTTGAGATATGACAGGAATGATAAAAAATATTTCTTTAGAAAACTAAGAGAATTGAGGATGATCATGAGTATGTGTGTAGCCCAAGCAATGAAGGGACAGAGAAAAGAAAAAACAATCCAAACAAACTTAAAAACCAGTATCTAACTTGTTTGGAATTAATTGTAATTCTTCGACATTTATGATCAGAGTAAAAGGAGGAGGGAATAAAGTAAACAGAAAGTTCAATATATGTGCTAGTACTTCCGTAACTGCACTGAGCCCTGATGGAGCCCCATTATCAGAAGTACCACCAAGTGTCCATCACCATGTAGTTCATGAACATCACCATATACAGCCATGCCTTAAAGAGGCAGAGTTATCAAACCTACTCAGTAGGAACTCAGTATGTGTGCAAACTAAGGAAAACTTTGTACCAAAGGAGGTGGAAAGGAAAGGAAATCAATCATAAAAGAGTAAAAACAGACAATAAACCTTTGTGTATCTGATATTCTGAAAACTCCAATATTTGATTCTAAGAAAACATACTATTACTGGGCAAGAAAGTCCCCACTGTGGCTGACCTTAATGCTTGGCTTTATAGTCTCAGCCACTAGTAAAACATTAAAATTGCATCATTTGAAAATGCAATTAAAAATAGACATTAAAAGGGCGCCTGGGTGGCTCAGTGGTTAAGCCGCTGCCTTCGGCTCAGGTCATGATCTCAGGGTCCTGGGATCGAGTCCCGCATCGGGCTCTCTGCTCAGCAGGGAGCCTGCTTCCTCCTCTCTCTCTCTCTCTGCCTGCCTCTCTGCCTGCTTGTGATTTCTCTCTGTCAAATAAATAAATAAAATCTTTAAAAAAAAAAATAGACATTAAAAAATTAAACAAACTTGAGTTTTACTCATTTCAATCCATCTCTAAATTCAATACTTCTGTGCTTTTTCTTTTAATTAATGCCATTTTCAAAACAAATATTAAGATGAGTGTATTTGTATATGAACAGACATTTGTATTTTTAGACACTCATCCTTAATCTTTTAATTGCAATCTCACATTGCTGAATAGTTTAAAATGAAAGCAGGTTATAATATGCTAGCATTCTCTACAGTGTAGTACAGAATGTGGATATTCTTATCAGATACTGCCCCCTATAGACACTTAGTTCTCCTAGCCAAAAGAATAAACAGAAGGCTAAAGAAATTAGAATGAGCATAGTACTTAGGAGAGCACCAATCTCCCCATCCATCCTATCCTGTCAGAGCACTCCTATAAAAAGCCAGTCTTTCTCAAAGAGCTCTCGCTCTAGGGCTTATTTTGTCAATAAAACCAATGTATTTTGACATGTATCAGTAGTCACTTTCCATGGGTTTCTCTTAGAAATTCTCTCTCCCCTACTCTTTCCAACTCACTTTTATTCTTGTGCACACATACACAAAAGGTTAGGAAGATAAATTTCAGAAAAAGGACCCTTTACTCCTGGAGAGTAGAAGTGTGGAAATAGAACTTCACTTTATAATAATTATGTCAGAATTGTTGAAATTCTTTTTAAAAAGTAGATGGCTTTTATAATTAAATAAATTTTTAGAAAGAATCAAAGTTTTACAAGACAACATAGGGCATTCTTTAAAACCTTGGGAAATGAAGCAATTTCTCTAAAAAGGAAAAAAAAAGCAAGTATCTTAGAGAAAAGATTAGCAAAATTAAAAAGATTAATAAACTAGTAAAATTAAGACCTATTTTCTGTTTATTTAATAGGCAGCATAAAGAAAGTGAAAAGAAGTTACATACTGGGAGAAAAGATCTGTAATACATATAACAGAAAGACTATCTTAAAAAGTACTTATAAATTAATTAAAAAAGAGAGAAACAGTACAATAAAAATGGGCAAAAGACTAGAACAGGCACTTCATCAAAAGAGGAAGCTGAATGGTGGCAGGAGGTATATAGGGGTTTATTTTATTAGAGCTATTTATTCCTTATGTGCTATAATACTCTTTTGTATAGTCATTACGTAATGAAACAATTTTTTTTACATAGTTTTCAAATTAAAAAAGGAAAAAGAAAAAGAAACAAGAATAATCTCTTGAAGTAAAGCTGGTACCTTTCACATTGGGTCTAATGTAAGATAGCAGATTGAGCTCCCCTGGATTCTCAAGCAGTGTCTTGGCTGCTCCTTCTAATCCCAATTGCTTAGCTCTTTGGGCTTTTGTGCCTTTGCTCCCAGTTTTATATGGAGCTGACTAGAAGGGAAAAAAAAGTCAGAAAACATACCATATCATTCAGTTTAAAAAGCAAGTCAAAATTAAAACACAAAATTAGAAGACATGATGAGAATGCTAAAGACATCCTTTTCTCAACTCTTTCCTCTCTCTTCAGGGATGAATTAATACTAACCAGAGACTATAGCTGTATAACCAGCTATACAAAGATGGTCATTGCTTATCTGATTCTTTACACTTTTCTATTCACTTCACATTAGTCATTTGTTTGTATTCACTCACCTTAAAAACTCTGCTTGGATTATAAGGACTAGAAGGTCCTCTCCTCAACCAAAGGGAGCTTCTCTAATAGCTAATAGCCACTGACACATAATGTTTCTACTTCTTAACCCACTGAGCCACCCAGGCGCCCCTATAATGTTTCTACTTCTTAACACACATTCACTCCTCAACTTGAGCCATTCGGCTTCTTTCCTCATACCTTGCTGAAAGCAGTATCCGAAAGCGGCACAATGATCCCCTACTTACCAAATATACATTTTTCAGTCCTTATCTTGCCAAATCTCCCACTACATTTATTTACTTAACAAATGATGATTACCTTCTTCTCAGACTCTCTTCCCTATAATCTTTCATGGTGTCATTACTCCTGATTCTCCTCCTACTTCCCTAACCATTCTTTCCATGTCTCCTTCTTCAGTTCTCCCTTCCTCCACCCACGCTTCAAAAGTTAGTGTTCCTCAATGGTCTATCCTGACTTGGTTATCCACAAACTCTCCCAGAGTGAAATCTTCCGTTCTCATGGTTTTAAAGACCAATTACATGCTGAAGACCCTCACAGCGAGGCCTCCAGCTGAGCACTCTCCTTTAGGATTCTCAATTCCATAACCTACACTCCTTTGTCTCCCCACTCAACTGGGAATGCCCTGGAGACAAGAAGTCTGCATTATTTATCTTAGCAAACCATACAAAAAATCATTTGATAGATATTTATTGAATAAGCACTTTATTGAATTAAATAATGATGGCTGATGACTTTAGCTTTCTATTTTCAGATCTTATTTAACTATAAAAAGATTGAAATCATAATATAATTAGATAGGTATTATATTAAAAGATTAAAAGAGGAGCACCTGGGTGGCTCAGTGGGTTAAGCCTCTGCCTTTGGCTCAGGTCATGATCTCAGGGTCCTGGGATCGAGCCACGCCTTGGGCACTCTGCTCAGCAGCAAGCCTGCTTCCCCTTCTGTCTTCTCTCTCTCTGCCTGCCTCTCTGCCTACTTGTGATCTCTATCTCTCAAATAAATAAATAAATAAATAATCTTAAAATATATATATATATATAAGGTTCCCTGGACCCTGGGTGGCTCAGTCATTAAGCACCTGCCTTCATCTCAGGTCATGATCCCACGGTCCTAGGACTGAATCCTGCATCAGGCTCTCTGCTTAGCAGAAAGCCTGCTTCTCCCTCTCCTACTCCTCCTGCTTGCATTCCCTCTTTTTCTGTCTGTCAAATAAATAAATAAAATCTTAAAAAAAAAAAAAAAGATTAAAAGAGTTCCTTACCACATGTTCTAGTTCTTCAAAAGTTTTACAGTTCAGCAAGGCTTTTAACAAGCACTCAGACATCTTCCCCTCCTTCTTAATTTTTTGGATTGTACTATGAACCTTCTTTGCAACAGCCCTGGAAATAAAAACTTTTGTAATATACAAGACTTATGTGTCAAAACTTCCTTTTTGAGCTATCTCGAACTTATAGGAATGTTGTTCCTAGCCATTTAAGAATAAGTTACCATTACCCAAATATTTTAGTGTATATTTTCTATAAACAAGAATCTCCTCTTACATAATATAGCCATCAAAATGAGGTAATGAATATAGATGTATTATTATATTCTAATCTGCAGATCTCACCCAAGTTTCACCAACTGTTTCCTTAATGTCCTTGACAGCAAATTCTGTTAAGAGTGGGTTGTGTGTAATTGCCATGTGTCTATGGTCTCCTTCAAGCTGAAACAGTACCTCAGTGTCCCTTTGATTTTCAAAGCTTTGATACTTCAGATGTTACAGGCCAGTTATTTTGTAGAACGTCCTAGTTTTGAGTTTCTCTGATGTTACAGAAGTAATGCCATGTTCTTATCACTGCATCCTTTAGGGGGCAAATGGTTTTCACTTGTACATTACTAATCACCTTAGATCATCTGATAGTGTCTGTGGGTTTCTCCATCATGCAGCCACTTTATTTCTTTATAATTAACTATTTTTTGGAAAGGTACTATAAAACTATTTTTTATCCCACTCCTTATTAAACTTTCAATTTATTTGCTGATTTATTTATATTACCACAAACTCAGGGTTTTTAATTTAATGGTTATAATTCATTATGAACACTTATTTTGATGCTCAATTATTCTGAATTTGACCAGAAGTAACCCCTCCAGGCTAGTTTCTGTGTTCTTCTGACATATCCCCATCATTCTTTGAGCACTTCCTTATTCTCTGGCACCCAACATTCCAGGCTTTTACTTTCCTTGCCCCAGCCCTGGAATCAGGTGACTAGTATATAGAAACCAAGTTATGGGTGCTAGATGTGCTCATTGCTACTGGGTATCACCACTCAGGACCAGCAAACCGAGCACCCATACCTGGTTTCAAAATACCATTCTCCAATGGAGAGAGCCAAGATTTCACAAAGAAAAGCTGATTCCAGGATCAATGCATAGGCAGGAGCAAGGGCACAGTCATACCACCACTTTATGATGATTTTGTACTATGAATACAAATCCTATTGTTATATCTAATGCCTCTCATCTTATTTTGATACCTGTTACTACTTACAGCATCTGCCTAATTGGAACTGCTAAAATGATGGGAAAAAGTTAGATGAAAATATAGATTATTAGAAATGATTGATAGGAAAAAAATCTACTTACAAAAAAGAAAAAAAAAAAGATTGTCAATTAAATAGGAAGCATATGCAGTACTTAGATTACAGCCTCTGTATCTTTTACATTCCTGGTAGCCCAAGACTGTTTTCAAGGGCTGAAGCCCACCAGGGTTATTTTGACAAAAGGCCAGTGTCCTACTGGATTGCACATATGGAAGAGGAAAGACATCTTTAGAGAAAATAGGAAGCTTTTCCTACTATATATAATCAACCTTTGTTATTCACATTTTTAACAGTGACCCTCAGTAAAAAATTTTTCACCTTGCAACCTACTACACATATACATATAAATAATTTTAGATAAAGTTACAGAAAAATAATATAAATATATACAATAGTTAAATAAACATATGGTAAATATTTTCAGGAAACAATATTTACTTTTACTACATAAATCACACTCTTACATTTTCTATTCTCTAATTTTTGTTAAAGTGGTAATGACCCACTACATTAGTTTCACTGCTCCTTTACAGATAGCAATTAACAGATTGAAAATCAATACTCTAGTTATAGAAAATGTTGAGCTTAAGAAAAAAATAGAGACCATATCCCATTTCCAAATCTCTGCATGGTATACAAACATCTTCCAAGACCCAGTCAATGCCCCCACTTACTCAGAGAAATATCCTCCACTAATATTTGAAGTATTTCACTACTAACAGATACCCAGGGAATGAACACTTATGAAGTGTTTTTTTTTTTTTTAAATAGGAAAAGAAGTAATAGTAATCTTGACATAAAGCTTCTATTTGTCCCCCATACAACCAAAAATTATTAGAATACCTTTAATTTTTAAAGTAAACTATCCTTGTTTGTGATACTTTCCTCAATTTCAGGTCCCCAAATTCTCAGATTTTCTTCACTATCTTGCCTTCAACCAAACAAAGTTTACCTCACAATTCGTAAACTACTGGCCTTCTACATGTGGCCTGTAGACGGTTTCACCTGGCCCTGAAAATTTTTATATAAAAACTCAGATTACTAGGTTCTTGGTGGGGTTGGCGGAGGATAGGACAAGCTGGCAAACTGTGTGAAGCCCACACAGTATATATATACAGTCATCGGCTGGAGTAGATTCTTCCCCTCTTAGGATCTCTAGTTTGTATCCCTTGATGCTTTATTATACTAACTTGGGCCTGGAAGACTTAAATCTGAAATCACTTGATTAGCTAGTCATTTACTTATGGGCTGGCTAATTGATTTTGCTTTTCAAGAAAATGTAACTCTCCACCTATTAGCATTTTAATCCTCCTGGCACTAAAAGAACTTCAACAAAAGGTATGGAAATGCTAGTGACCTGCAGGTTCCTCCCACCCAAGAAGATTTTTAGGCTGCTTGTAAAAAATAACTTTTAGCACTTTTAGAATGGCTTGAAGGTAAGATTTTATCCAATTTTTATCAGATCCTTGTCGTAGAGTTGAAGAACACACACATTAACAACACAGTGCTGGCATGTAGGAGACAGGCAATAAATGCATGAACGGTGAAGAATGTTTAAATAAACTCTACCGAAAAATACAGTTAATCTTATAGTCTTTGCATGCTTATTTCTGAGTCATTACAGTAAGTCCAGAAGTATAATTTTTTAAGGGATGCTTTTCATTCTACAGCTATACAAAACTTAAAACCCACTAATACCAAATTACCATGCTCTTTAAAAGATCAGAAAAAGGAAATATACATATTTGCCACCAAACTCTATACTGCCAAAAAAACCTCACCATTTAGGGACTTCATAGTATTAAGAGGACAGTTTTATATAAGCTATTGAAGATTCTGTTTCTGTTTCCTTCCTTTGCCATTACACACAACTATTTCTATGAGAGAATATGAAGGTCAAACTCTTAAGCACACACTTAAGGCAAACCTCCTTCCTGCTCATGTGTGCCCAAGCTATTCATAAATGCTCCAGCAGAGGGACTCTGTACACACCTAAAGAAGTAAAATGAACCTGACGTCCTCTGTCACAAGGCGACTACATTCAATTACAATAATTCAAGAAGACAAAACAATGGGACTGTTGAAATATGCTGTCATTCACTTCCTCACTGTTTCTCCTCACTGGCTCACAAGGCCTCTTTCCACTCATAGTAGCCTCCTCCCTTCCCAGGTTTCTTACCGGAGCTCCTCCAAGGTTTGTCGAACTTCTCTCAAGGAATCAGCATCGAGGTTATTAATAAGCTCTTTTCGATATCGTATAATGAAGGGAATTGTGTTATCATCATTAAAGAGACGAATAATGTTGGCACAAACCCAAAGTTCAATATTAGTTCTCTCAGATAAAACCTGCAAATTAAGGATACTTAGTGATTTAAACATTTATATGATAATGTATGGTTCAAATATAATCAAATAATGTTCTTCAGTCACTTAGGAACACTTGCGGTGGTCTGAAAAAATACATACATGTACTAACAATCATAAAACCATCATTTCATTAATTCAGTAAAATCCAATCAAAGCCACTCTGTAATCATTCAAATTCTACAGGACTCAGTAAGACTCATTTTTCACCTCTCAAGATTAGCAGCAAAGATCAAGGAATTGGTAACACATGTGTCAACACATGACACTGTGCTGTCTCACTGCTAGTGAGAAAGCGCAATGGTATAACCTCTGCAGGAAGAACAAGTTGGCAGTATTTATCAAGATTTATAATGCATAAACTCTTTGACCCAGCAATTCCACTCTGGAACTTATCCTGGTATATTCATACTCCTAGAAAATGATACTATTTATAGTGGTATCTTTTGAAGAACCTTTTCCAGCATAATAAAAGTCAGCAAAAACCTAAGTCTATACTAGGAAACTGGTAAATAAATCATGATATGATAAGAGTAGAATGAATACCATGCAACTAATCTTATGTGAAGTGATACGGAATGACTCACGAGACCTAGGAACATGGCTTACTTTCAGAAAAGTAATGGATGAGTAAGGGTAGGAAAACTTTTCTGTATCTTTCAATTTTCATATCATACACATATACTGCATATTTAAAATAATTAATTTTTAAAAAAGCAAATCTATAGGTTTCAGGAGAACGTACACATATGCAGAAAAGTTTACAGAAGTCAGCCTGAAGAAGAAAAAGAAGGAAAGGCAATTTCAGTAACTTATCTCAAAACCTAAGCAGATTTTTCAAGTACAGCACAAAAGACATAAATTTTATTATTATTTCAATTCTGATACCCATGATCACCAAAATTGGAAGGGGGGGAAAAAAACCCAGAAAAGTCACTAAATAATTATCAGAATCAATTAATTAACAAAATCAAGTCAATATATAATACAGGATGAATTTCAAAACTACAGATGAAATAAGAAGCTGAAATCCAGAGATTATCAAGGGAGGGTACTCATTCTCCTGGCCATCTCAAATCCTGAGGCCCACATCTTCCCACATTTTGATGCATTAATACCACCTCTCTGATGAGTGAGAACGCCAACTTGACATCTCCAGCCCTGGCTCTCTTCCACATGAGCTCCAGACTAATTTTGACAACTACCTGCGATATTCTCTTGAAAACATAATGGGCATCTCAAACTTGGCTTTGCAAAGTGATCTCTCTCTCAGACGTATTCCTTCTCCAGTTTTCCCCCTTATTAAGTCCAAAAAGCAATTCAAGCCACAAAACTAAGAGTCTAATCCTTTTGTTTCCTTCAACTCTTAATCCGCTATACCATAAGATCTAATTAACTCTTAACTACAAAATATTTCTGTAGTCTATTACTGTTCTTCATTTCTTCCTCCCCACACCTGTCTAGTTCAAGCCAGGATTACTCAACAGCCTGTAACTATTCTTGCACCCATTCCAATCCCATCTATTCCAGTCTCCATGAATCAACAAGAATTATCTTTTTTAAATGTATATTGGGGGGTGCTTATGTGGCTCAGTGGGTTACAACCCTTGATTTCAGCTCAGGTCATGATTTAGGATCTTGGGACTGAGCTCGGGCCCCATGCTCCATGCCCATCGGGCTCCATGCTCAGCGGTAAGTCTGCCTAGGGCTCTGTCTTTGTCCCCCTCCCCCCGTCCCGCCTGCACGCACACGTGTGTGCATTCTCTCAAATAAATAAATCTTAAAAAAAAAGATAAAATGTATACTGAATCATGTCACTTAACTAGTTAAAACCTTTCAATGATTTTCCATTGCACTTAGAATCTAAACTCCTTACCATGACCCAAAAGACATCAGCCTACTGCCAAACTCATCTTATCTAATCCTCCCCTCATTAGAAGGCTGACCCAGTGAGGGTGACCTGGGTGGCTCAGTTGGTTAAGCATCTGCCTTCAGCTCAGGTCATGATCCAGGGGTCCTGGGATTGAGCCCCACACTGAACTCTGCACAGTGGGGAGCCTAATTCTCCCTCTCCCACTGCTGCTCCCCCTGCTTGTGCTGTCAGTTAAATAAATAAAATTTAAAAAAAAGAAGAAGAAGAAGCCAGTCCCAATGACTTTCTCTTAGTTCCTAGAGCAAGCCCAGTTGTTCCTCTCTTTAGAGACCTTCTGAAGTTGCTCTCTCATCCAGAAATGCTGCTCTTGCTTATTATTTTCTCTGACCTCTACAAAATCAGACTCATTAGTATTTTCTCAAACCTGTACCTCTTCCTATTTCTTATTCCAACTAACATCGTCTTCTACAACAGAAATTCTCAGGAATATTATGGCTATCTCCTCCAACACCACCTTCCCACTATGTATTAGCTATGCACCTTGAGAGAACTTAACCTGAACTCTACCTCCACAGCATTTTTTTCAGTATCCAACTCTTTCATATATAACAGCCAGAGTGTGGCCAGAAAGATTGGTCCAGTCAGCATGAAGCTCAAGGTTTGGGTTGAAACTCTGGACCCAGGTACAGTTTCTTCTAGAGAAACATGGTTTGTACACATAGACTCTTAAAGCTGAGAATGGCAGTACTAAGAGAATCATGGAAAGACTGCTTCAGTGCACTGATCAAACTTTTCCTGTTACAGCGGTCAAGAAATCACCTTCTTTGTGTAAGCTAGTTTGAGATGGGTTTTCTCTTACGGCAACCAAAAAGCATTCTAGTTGATGTCCTCAGTATCACTGTGAGTTCCCTATCATGACCATATAAATTATCATTAAAGAAGCAAACGGATTTCTAAAATGTCTGTTCTTTCCTTTCAAGTTCCCTTTCTGCTAATATCATTTTTTATCAGAACCACAGAGCAGTTCTGTTTTCCATGCTTTCCACCCAGCCTCTCCGCATTACTGCTGATTATGTTTCTAAAACACAGATATAATAAATCAGGTATTTTTTCTCTTTTTCTTCTTTTGAACAGAAGCTCCAATAATTTTTATCTACATACTGGTAAAAGTTCAACCACCGTGGCATAGTTTTAAAATATCTTCCTAAGTGTGGTTCCAAATTGCAGTGTCTTACAGGAATAAACAATCTAGAAGGGAAGGTAAATGTTAATGCAAATAAATACAAATAAAACAGGATGTGCCGGTGATACACTGTTTTCAGGGAAGAGAAAGGTCCCGCAGGGGTAATCAAGGAAGGCTTCTTACAGGGGTAGCATTTCAACTGGCCCTTGAAAGACAAGCCAGATTGTAAAAGAGATATGAAAAATGAAAATGATCAAAATGCTCAACATTTTGGAACTGTGTGATTGTTATAGAAACCCATTGGTTCCCACTATCCTAAACTACCTCAGCTATTGTTAACTGAAAGGGGCTCAAACACAGCCCAAGGTCCACATCTGGGTCATACATGGTCCTAACAAATCCAGAAGCATCATATATGTTAAGGGAGTGTATGCTGCTACTTATGTAGATTTGCTCCTTGAAAGTGAAGACAACAAAACCCCATATAAGCAGTCTATACTTTGGGGCCTCCAGATCATCCAATTCCTTGTCTTAATTTAGTCAAATGTTTATTTGACACATTATATGCCAATATAGCTTATATTATATGCCAATAACCATACCAAGCCAGTGAAAACAAAACGTAAAATGCCAAGTCCCTCTTTCCAAGGAGCTTTCAAGCTAGAAAGAAGACAGACAAGTAGCTAAATTATATTGTGATCTGTACTCTTGCAGAAGCACATAGATTGTTTCAAGAGCACATGGGAGGTAGAAACATCTAACTCTGCAGCGATGAGGCAAACAACAAAGACATAACTAAAACAGTTAAAAGCAGAGATCAAACTTTGGGATGTGTAAAAGTAAGGCAGAGAACTACTACAGTTTTCACTTTTAAATGATTTTCATTTATTACTTTAATAACATTTGCAGTAAACTGGTAAGGAATGAGAGTAAAGTAAAAAGGAAGGCAGTCTCAAGACTTTTTTCAACCCTAACACTTAAATAAGAGAGGTACTTGTTGTGACTGTTGTTTGAAGCTAACACTTGTATAGAGCTTACTGTGTTTCATACTTTCACATATTCAGTATTAACTCAAATTATATAAGCCTAGGTTATTATTACTCCCATTTTATTGATAGAAAAACTGAGGCCCCTAAAAGTTAAGTAAATTGCCCAAAGGCCCACAAGCTACATTACCTTTTCAAAAATTTGGTTTGTGTGCAAAGCAAGATGATTTTTTTTCAGGCAAAAATGTAAGTTAGACAGTAACCTCACTCTCTTTCTGAATCCCACTGCAGATGAAACATAATGCCTTCATACTGCCCTCTGGTGTTTAAAACTTGCAACAAAATGGACTTCTTCCAAAGTGTCCTGAGATTTACTCCTCTAATCTATATTCCTATTCCCTCAGTTAAAAAAAGAAAGCATCTGAGTATCAACAAACTATAGCCTTAATCATCCTGGCAGCATCTATATTTTAAAAGAACTAAAATTAAATTAAATTCGGGGCACCTGGGTGGCTCAATGGGTTAAAGCCTCTGCCTTCTGCTCAGGTCGTGATCCCAGGGTCCTGGGATCGAGCCCCGCATTGGGCTCTCTGCTCGGCAGGAAGCCTGCTTCCCTTCCTCTCTCTCTGCCTGATTCTCTGCCTACTTGTGATCTCTGTCTGTCAAATAAATAAATAAAATCTTAAAAAAAAAAAAGACAGTTAAAAAAAATTAAATTCTACTCCAATGAGTAGAACTGAGAGAACTCTACTCAAAATCATTCCCCAATCAGCAGTTCGACACCTCCTTTCTCAAGTTTCTTTTTTTTTTTTTTAAAGATTTTATTTATTTATTTGACAGACAGAGATCACAAGTAGGCAGGAGGCAGGCAGAGAGAGAGGAGGAAGCAGGCTCCCTGCTGAGCAGAGAGCCCCATGCGGGGATCAATCCCAGGACCCTGGGATCATGACCTGAGCCGAAGGCAGAGGCTTTAACACACTGAGCCACCCAGGCACCCTTCTCAAAAGTTTTTGATTCCTACTGTTCTCTTTACCCATGCCTATTTATTTTATTATATTACTTACCTTATCACACACAGAATCTTCCTTAAAGACTGCAAACGGAAAAACTATGCTGTTAGAAGTTAAATGAGTGGTTAAAGGAAAGGGGACAGGAGACTGGAAAACCATATAAAGGGGATTATAGGGTGCTGATCAGATTCTGTTTTTTCACCTGGAAGCTTGTTAACTTTGAACATTAATAAGCTATATATACTCCAAAATAGTATATATACTTCAAAGTAGAAGTATGTATACTTCAAAAATAGATTTTTGGGGGCGCCTGGGTGGCTCAGTGGGTTAAGCCACTGCCCTCAGCTCAGGTCGGGACCTCGGGGTCCTGGGATCAAGCCCTGCATCAGGCCCTCTGCTCAGCGGGGAGCCTGCTTCCCCCCACTCTCTGCCTGCTGCTCTGCCTACCTGGGATCTCTCTCTCTCCATCAAATAAATAAAAAAAAATCTTTAAAAAAAATAGATTTGGGGGGGTACGTCTAAGTGGCTCAGTTGGTTAAGTGTCTGCCTTAGGCTCAGGTCATGATCCCAGAGCCTTGGATTGAGTCGCACATCATGAGGCTCCCTGCTCAGCGGGGAGCCTGCTTCTCTCTCTGCCTGCCTCTCCCCCTGCTTGTGTGCTCGCTCTCTCTCTCTGACAAATAAATAAAATCATAAAAAAAAAAGATGTGTTTTAAAGCCCATAACAAATACTGGCTAAATCATAAAAACAAAAAGAGCTAATGCAATTGTTTCACTTAATCCCTCCTGGAACAAACAGGTAACCTAATGGATGGTATGTGCTTACATGTAGAAGTGCAATGAGAAAGCCAACTCAGACACACTCACCTCCTCGCAGTCCCACTTCTTTCCCTAATTTTGTCATCCCCTGGTCTTCATCACCCACACCATTTCCCATCATCTCTTGCAAGAAATATGGCTAATAAAGAGAGTTGGGCTTGCTCTTCCTCTCTAATCTGGCAAACCTTACTAACATATGTGGCTACTCCACTCCTTACTCCCAGCCCCCTCAAAATAAAGAGACTCTAATAGCAATCACCATTTTGAAGCATTTAATTTTCTCAAAAACTGGTTGTAGCTAGTCACCTCTTCAAATTCTAAAAAAGGTCACAGTATTTATATCATATTTGCATAATTATATAATGTTCTTTAATG
Source organism: Mustela nivalis (assembly GCF_964662115.1). Taxonomy (NCBI): domain Eukaryota; kingdom Metazoa; phylum Chordata; class Mammalia; order Carnivora; family Mustelidae; genus Mustela; species Mustela nivalis. The sequence goes on from NC_139027.1 coordinate 77,383,166, forward strand.
AAAATTAGTTTCTGATTGCGACCACACATTTGCAGTTTGGGGAAAAGGTCTGAAGAATACGTTGCCTCTGCTCAAAGGGATCTGGAAATCCCCGTTTCTGAGTTAGAAATGGACACAAAGTATGTTTACACATAAAGTCTATAAGTAACTTAAGTACTTAAGTATTGGCAATGCAGTTTTCTCTCCCCAAACAAAATGGTGATGTTCCTGAAAAAGCAGTTGAATTTTCAGAGTTGAGAAACACACCGTGAAGGGAAAAAGCAAAGGATCATGATGACATGGTGGACAGGGGATATGGGGAACTGCACACAAAATGAAGGAAACAGAAATGACATCTCCCACATGATCAATTGGTAATGATTAATAATCTCTATATAATTAATTTCCATTGACAGCACCTTATTAACTAGCTATCTTTCAGTATTTCCCCAAAGAACTTGGCCACATATTTTGTTTTGTGGCAGATAATACACATATCAAAGGCATTTCAATGAATCTAATCCTCATCCAAAGGGTCAAGGCCTTCCTGACTGTCAGACTCAGCACTGGTGACTCTCACTCTTCTCAGTCTCCTCTCCCCTACCCCCTGCCACTGCTGTCAACCATGTTTGGAAGGAGGAATGCAGTGCCAAGATAAAATTATTCTCTGCTGTTTATGGAAGAATGAGAAAGGAAAGAAAAAGAAATCCACATACACCACAAGAATTGTCTGAAAAAGTAACTAAATGTTGGACAATGAAGACTGCAGCTGGTTAAACAAAAAAACCCCAATGCAAATCACACCTAAAGTTTCCCAGGCAACCCCTAAAGCCATCTAGAAAATGCTGAGCTTCCTAGCTGTCAGGGTGCCCGGGGAAGGTGGCAGCTGTAGCAGCCATTTCTCCCAACTCACAAGCAAGGAGTGCCAGATCCCAAAAGCAGTCCTGTTTGAACTGTCAAAAAATCACTTCCAATAAGGAGGAGGAGGAGAAAACAATACTTGGAACTGAAAAGAAAGAGAAAACTCAGAAATAGCCTTCCTCGAGTCCTCACGGTTTTCCTATTTCTGGTTCAAGGCCTTTGGGAGACTTGATCACACTTTGTCCCTTCCATTCTTTGAAAGACCCCATGTCCTTGGTAATAAACTCTTTCCTGCTTAGATCATTAGAAGTAGGTTTCTATTACTTTTAATTAAGAGATAATGGGCTAAGGCAAGACCATTTTCATCTCTTTCTCTGTTACACAGCTTAGAGGATGGGTGTGAAGCAAAGTGTCATAGGGTAAGCAGCCCTTAACCTTGAAGAACTTATCTCTGTATTTCAAGAGATTTCGTGGTCTCTGAAACGTTCTTCCCTCCTTCCTGCTGCCTTTCCAAGATTAGAAGCAGACTTATGTCAATAGTAGAGACAGCAGCTTCTACATCTTAGTGAAAAGAAAAGGAAATGGGAAACATCCACCTGCCCCTGTGAGTCTGGACTAGAACTAAGCAAGGGGTCTGCCTTTCAAGAAAGCCTTCAGGTGAATCTGATGCAGGTGGTCCATGACTATTCTTTTAAAATATGTCCTTGTAAGGGGTGGGGATAGGGAGAAAACAAAAAAAAGTAAAACCATGTCCTTGTGAATAAAGACGTGAATAAAGAAAGTAAATAAAGTGAATAAGTGAATAAAGAAAACAATGGTACAGAAAGGAGACCAATGATATACTGTTTCTCCAAGAAACTTCGGACTATTTAGTTCAGGAACAAGGATAAGAAGAAAGCTCTGAGGCAACATTCTACTCCTTAGTCAGCCAGAGAAGAGAAAAATCAAAATTAAAAGTTACCGGTGATGCTCTACTAATAGGTAACAGAAGAGACACCATGGGGGGAAAAAAATTCCTCTGAAGAAAAAGGTTAACACACAGCTAATCCCAGACTGAGAAGTAGCAGCTGGAACAAGCAGAGGCCCTGGGCTCTATAGCAGTAATTCACAGAAAGGGAAGGAGTACCCATCAGATTCACCATGATACAGACAAGAGGGAGGTCATATGCATCTGCCCTGAGGGGCACTACCATAGTTAAGTGTGAAATGTCTCCGGAGTATGTTGGAATAGATAGAAGTTGAGAATTACCATTTAAAAGTCACTCTTCAGGTCTTCTCTGCCATCTCTAAAGCCAAACAAGAAACTGGAAGAAATCCAAGGCAGCTCAAGTTGGAATTCAGCTAGATTTTTCCCAAGAAATTTCTAGACCCTGTTTACAGTATATTACAATATTACATTAAGAATTAGAGCTGTACTAATGGTCAATGTCCTAATCACTCACACTACTTTGATCAGGAAATACGGTCCAAGTTCAAAACAAGATCTTCACAATGAACTTATGAGGGCCTGGTCTGTTGGTGCAATATCTCTATACAGTGCATGTTCACCAAAACACCATGGCTTCTGCCTGAGGTCACAGCTCTTAGTTCAAGAGCTGCTGTTGATGATGAGCTATAAAATGAAACAGCATACCTAGGATAAGAACCAGTGGCCAGGGGCACCTGAGTGGCTCAGTGGGTTAAAGCCTCTGCCTTTGGCTCAGGTCATGATCCCAGGGTCCTGGGATCGAGCCCCGCATTGGGCTCTCTGCTCAGCGGGGAGCCTGCTTTCTCCTCTCTCTCTCTCTGTCTGCCTCTCTGCCTACTTGTGATCTCTGTCAAATAAATAAATAAAATCTTAAAAAAAAAAAAAAGAACCAGTGGCCAAAGCCTCCAGAAATCACTAGAAAAACTGAAGAGACCTGAAAATTTCCAACCCTTTCCTTAGCCAGTGCCATTCTTACTCTAATCAAAAAGAAAGGAACCCCACGAACTAAATGACTGCACATACCTGTACTATGTCCCAGTTCATTTCCACCTCCTCTTTAATGCTGTTGGTATTTGCTGGAAACCTCACAGGCTGCCCCTGAGGACATGCTTCGGTCTTCACTTTCTTTAAAGGGGACTGACCAAATGTAAAGTCATCTTCATTCTCTTCCTTCTTGCACACACTTTCCCACACCGTGCTCGTGGATGGCGTCTCTGTACTATTGGCCACGGCGGTTTCTTCATCAACTTTCAGCTTTTTGGTCCTCTGACCAGAAGATGACTGAGCTGAATTCTTCCGTTTTGTCTTTGCTGTTTTCAGAGTCTTCATGCTATCCAATTTATTTTTTCTGTCTTCCAAATCAACATCAGCAATAGCCACAGAGTTATTCTATCAACCACAAACAGAACACATGAAAATTAAAAGATAAAAACTAAATATCCTGGAATATTATTCAGGAATAAAAAAATTACTGATACACACAATTACGTGGAAGAATCTCAAGGAAATTATGTTGAATGAGGAAAAAGGCAATTGCAAAAAGTTACATACATTAAAATTTACATAACATTAATGATTAATGCTTTATTTAGCATTCCCCAAAAAATTAGTGATTACTGGAGGGTCAGAGATGGGGGTAAGGGTCCGAAAGGAGGTAGGTGTGGCTACAAAAAGGCAAATACTAGGCAGTACTAGGGATGCTTGTGGTGATGGAACCATTCTGGATGGTGGATACACATATGAATACAGGTGATAAAATTGTACAGAACTAAACATACAGAAATACACAAATAAATGAATACAAAAAAACTGGAGAAATTTCATAAGGTCCCTAGATTTTGTCAATGTAAATACCGTGGTTATGATAAATTTACTATAGTTTTGTAAAATGTTACGGTTGGAAGAAATTAAAGGGTATACAATCTCTGTATTATATTTTACAACTGCATGTGAATCTATAATTATCTAGAAATAAAATGTCCCATTTTTTAAAAACGAGTAAAGGATAAGTTTATGGAAGCTGGAAAAAACCAAGATTTAAAACTTGCAATCAGGGGTGCCTGGGTGGCTCAGTCGTTAAGTATCTGCCTTCAGCTCAGGTCATGATCCCAGGGTCCTGGGATCGAGCCCTGTATCAGGTTCCCCAATCAGTGGGAAGCCTGCTTCTCCCTCTCCCACTTCCCCTGCTTGCATTCCCTCTTTCACTGTCTCTCTCGCTGTCAAATAAATAAATGAATAAAATATTTTAAAAATAAAAAATAAAACTTGCAACCAAAAGTCAACCCTTTGGGGGAAAAAAGTAACACTCACATACTCAGAAAACACAGCAGGCTAACCCCGCAACCAATTCATGCAGAACGCTAGGAACAGAAAACACAGCATGACAGCAGAGTGGTGTCAGGCATTTTTTTAGGAGGAATCTACACAGTAGTCCACCTAGTGTACAGGAGCCACTCTCTCCACCACCCCCAGCCTTCGCAATAGCTCAGGTGTGAAGAAATGACAGTTGGCATTCATTTTGGCACTGGAGTGATAAATAACATAACAGACCCTACCTGCATGGAGTTTACAGTTTCACAGGCTAGCCTGTTTCTGGTTACCTAAATAGATGTCGATGGCGCCAACTCAACCAAATGAAGAATTCCCAAACTATTTTTTAGTCAAAATTCAATTTTCTCTCCTATCAAGTATTTTTCCAGAATTACTGACTACTGAAAATAGTTTGAACTACAACATCCCCATCCTTAAACTCACCCACCACCACCTAACCTGGAGATGATGTACATTAGAAACCCTCTGAGTATTACATGTTTAGCTGAAACATAATGGGTAAGAAAAGAGATATAAAAATAGAATGACGTATAGGTTCATAAGAATTGATAATAACTTGATGAAATGGCTTGATACAGTAAAAGAAAGATGTCAGCCATACAGAGGGCTGCAACCATAGAGGGGCAGAACAAGAAGAATTGTAAAAAAGCAAATATGATCAACATTCTTCTAAGCAATGTAAGAGGAAGAGGATAGCTTAGCAAACAGACTCTGAGTATTTTGGTCGCATTGGTAAGACAGCCCTCCTGAGATGAATATATCACACTACCTTAGATTCATGCATTTAAAACATCTGATGTCCTTGTGACAAACATAAGGCCTAGACCATAGGAGGCATTCAATAAATCCAAAAGAATGGATTTATCTAATTCTCCCAATCTGGATCCATGCTCATGGAGTAAATCTCTGATTTTTATTTAAGTGCCTACTTACTTCAGCCTCTGAGGAGAGACAATACCAGTCAGAAAAATGTCATGTCCTTGTGATTATTATATCAAATCGTTAATTATTAAATCAATTCTCTGGTTTTACACACCCCTCTTACAAGCACAGCTGAGGTAAAACCACCCACGAAAGATGTTTTGATTTCTGAAATGCTGACAAAATCATGTTGCTAACTTAGAAACCCAGTTCCATCACATACTATCTATTATCCATGAGCAAATCACTTCACATTTCTTGCTGTGGCTTTCTCATCTATAAAATCAGGATGGTAATAGCACATGCCTCGAGGGGTGGTGATGAGGATTGAGTAAGTTCACACAGCCGTAGCGTGAAGCATGTTGCCTGGCTTATAGGAAGCATGAAAACATCTGCAGATCCCACCATCAGTACCACCACTACCGTATCTAGACTATCTTCTAGGAGAGGGAGAAGGAAGTAGACAAAGAAATGAAGAAAAAGTACAACGACCGAGAGGAAAATAAGAAAAGTCAACAATCATAAAGACACTTGAAAGGTACCCTCTCTGGAGTCTTCAGGCAAGATTTACCTAGTGTTTCTCAGTGTTGTCCTCAGGGCCTTTCAGGGGCTCTGCAAGGCCGCACTCTATTCATAATAAGGCCAAGACATGATCTGCCTTCTTTTGTTGACATTTCTCTGAGAGTACAAGAGCAATGGCACCAAGCAGTACTAGCAGTCACCGTTCCCTTCACCGCCACACTCTTAGAGTAAAACGATGTGAGTTTCACTTAACAATGCAGTTAAAAATTACTCATTTTTAGGGGCACCTGGCTTGCTCAGTTGGTAGAGAACATGCCTCTTGACCTCAGAGTGGTGTGTTCAAGCCCTACACTGAGCGTGGAGCCTACATTAAAATAAATTAAATAAATAAATAAATAAATAAAAAGTATTGATTTTTATAGTTTCAGTCCTTGAAAACACACCTTTTTAATACTTCATGCTGAAATGGTGAGTACACATAGAACACTTCAGCTGCATGCGAAGGCATACAGATGTGCAGTGGTCATCTCGAACAAAAGCTTGCATGCACCCATTTCAGTTGTGAACTGAACCAGCTTCTTTTTCCAGAAAGTGGCATTTTTACTTGAAATAATGACTGACAAACTATGGTTATTCAGACTTGGGATACTTTTTCAGAAATGACCTGTGACTGTCACCTGAAGAAAACACCTGACATTTGCAACCAACAGTAAATTTAAAAGTGAAAATTAGAATTTTGGAAATTTTACCCACTCTGAACTTGACAGCTTTCCAACACTGTGATGAGACTGGAGGTCATACTAATAAATGTGGTTTTTTGACACCAGGTAATGAAAGATGATAAAAATCCACAAGATCTTCATAAATCAGTGAACCGGTATTTTCCAAATGATCAATATATGTCACAAAATCATGCAGGGGTAAAAGACCCATTCAAATAACATGAACCAGTGGATTTTAATGTAGTAGAGTACAAGAAGTTCATTAACATGGTTTCAGATTTCACAATGAAACAAACTTTTAAGAAACTACCACTCACTGAGTTTTGGTACTGCATCAAATAAGCTTTTAAAATGCATCTCCCTTTTGCAAAAACATATCTGTGTGGAAGCAGGTTTTGTTTATACATTTTAGTTATATTCTAGTAAGTCAAATAAGACATTAAAGACATCTGCAAAAATGTAAACAATGTCATTCTTCTCACTAATTTTTTTTGTTTTGGGGAAAATATATACTTATTTTTCATTAAAATAAGATTTAGCTACATTAACATGTAATAGGTTTTTTAAAAAATTAATCAATATTTTAATTTCTCATTTTCAATTTTTATATGGTAAATATTAATATCATAACCCAATAACCAAAAGTTCCTTGGGTTCCTCAGGAAGTTTTTTTTTTTTTTTTTTTTTTTAAAGATTTTATTTATTTATTTGACAGAGAGAAATCACAAGCAGATGGAGAGGCAGGCAGAGAGAGAGGAAGGCAGAGAGAAAGGAAGGGAAGCAGGCTCCCTGCTGAGCAGAGAGCCCGACGCGGGACTCGATCCCAGGACCCCGAGATCATGACCTGAGCCGAAGGCAGCGGCTCAACCCACTTAGCCACCCAGGCGCCCCTCCTCAGGAAGTTTTAAGAGTGTAAAGGGGTTCAAAGACCAAAAGTTTGAAAAAGGTAGATCTAAACTATTGAAAACATAAGGAAATATCTCTCTATTTTATGAAGTTTCTGAGATTCTATAGCCTGTCTCAAGTTTAGTAAGCCTCCACGAGAACATTTTTCTTCCTTATGTTCAACCTGAATCTTTGGCTGACTGAAAAATCAAAGTTCATTTTCTTCTGCCCTCACTGCTTTTTTTTTTAATCAGCCTTAACACTCCACATGGTTATTATGTAGCCTATGACTAAACCCAAGACTCCAAGAAGAATTTGACTATTCTTCTTTTTGTCATCTCCGAAAGCAGTCAACTGTCTAAAGCAAAAAAGTGGCTCATTGTGTCTTTTCCAGTCAAATCAGTCAGCAGGCCTTGGCCCTGGCTTGTGTTGTACTGTGTGAGCTCGACAGATAACTGGAGAGGGATAAGGAGTTGAAGGGAGGCTTCTTAAAAACTAGATTTAAAAGAGCATTTTTATACTCTGTAGCAATTGAGTCACTGGAAGAAAAGTTGACGAGAGAAAAGAAAGGGAATGACTAAAGACACACAGACCTTGAGCAAGAGGGGACAGCAATGACAGCCCCAGTGGTGGGACTAATCCTGGACAGGGGGATGACATTTCCTACACCGTAACAGGGCAGAAAAGGAACGCAAATACAGCTAGCCTGGTTGTGAAATAATGAGGAGCTTCATGAATTTTTAAACATGTAAAAGGCAATGTCATCAGCTGAAAGGGAGAGAAAGGAATTTAGGAAGTTTAAGAAACAAGAAAAAACTGGAAAAACAAATCCGCCGGAGGAAACAAATGGGTCTACCAGGTATTTTTAGTGTAATTTTGAGGTCTGAGATTATGAATCTAAAGGAAAACCAATTAGGTCAAGGTTGTTTCAGCAAGTCAGCTGCTCTGTGCTGGCAGAGCAGAGGCAATGGCTCACCCAGTGTCGGGTCTGATCAGCCATGTGTGACTGAAAGAAAGAAGGGCAAAACTGGTGAGACTAATAAAAAGTGGTTTAAATGAGAGGTTATGTAGTCAAGACTAGGTAAAGTAAGAAAAGAAAAGGGCTGACTGATGGTGATCCATAAAGCAGATCTGGGGAAGCACTACAGTCCAACGACTGGATCATAGCCCTCAGCCCTGGCTGTCCACAAAAGTCACCTGAGGAGCTTCAAGCAAACAATACAGCTGAGACCTGGGCCCATCTCTACCCTCAGAATTCTTTTCAGATTTAAATGGTCTAGTACAGTAGCATTTTTTCAAGCTCCCTGGGTTGAGAGCTACCAAGGAGATGTGACAAGGCTATAAAAGTGTGGCCGTGATGGCACCTGAACAGTGAACAAGGAGAACAGGAAATGGTGAGATGGTGCTCCGAACACAGGATGCTTGGAAAGGAATGACAATAGCACAGTTTCTGATGATGGCAAGATTCAGGCTGAGCTCATGAGAGGAGCGGTAAAGGCAGAGAAGAAGACACGATCCCTGGAGATGAGGAGGTCAAAGAACCAAGGCATCAGGGAGTGGATCCCAGTGGAGGAGAAATCACCAAGAACAACAGCAGAAGGTGGCAGAGAGGAGACATGAAATGGAGCTGAGCAAAAGTCTTCAGTGACCAGAGTGGTGAGTAGGTTGGTAAATGCCAGCAACATAGAGAGGAAGAGACTAACAATTAATTTTGTCTGTGATGTTTGCTAAAAATAAAATTTTAAGGAGGCTACTGATTCTCATTCTACCCAAAATAAGGTTTTCAATTATTTTGTTCGGTGGTGGCTACAGCAGAGCAAAGCACCAAACCTAAAGGAATAAAGTCTTCTAACATGCTCAATGTGCTTTTGCTGAGGTATAAAATGTGTGAATTTTGGCAATTCTGAAAGAAATTCTAAAAACTCCCCAGAATGTTTCTTAAGTGAAAAAGTTTCTATTCTAATTCTTTTTTTTTTTTAAGATTTTATTTATTTATTTCACAGAGAGAGATCACAAGTAGACAGAGAGGCAGGCAGAGAGAGAGAGAGAGAGAGGGAAGCAGGCTCCCTGCTGAGCAGAGAGCCCGATGCGGGACTCGATCCCAGGACCCTGAGATCATGACCTGAGCCGAAGGCAGTGGCTTAACCCACTGAGCCACCCAGGCACCCTCTAATTTTTTTTTTAATACACATATAACTGAGCATCACTGGAAGGATCAAGAAATCACCATGACAAGGGTTCTTAAGCTGTACCTTCTTGAGCTATATTTTAATATTTAGAAGCTAGGCATGTGCACATTCTGCTGAAGAGAGGGTTCATAACTTTTATCAGATTCTCAAAGGTTTTATGGTCCTAATGCCAAAAACCACGGAACTAAGAGATATTTCGTAGGTTAGGCAATCAAGCTACTTTTAGGTGCAACCATACCACGCTTAATGAAAAACCTCCAAATTTTGCCAATAATATAATAGATGTCAATACTTTCTCAGCTCTAGATAAAGCCTGCTCACCCATTCAAGTGTGTTCAGTGAAAAGCTTGTATATAAAGATGAAGAAACAGAAGTACTGGATAACGGGAGAAAGACTGATTTAAATAAGAGCAGAGCAAGGTACAACATAATGTCCTCTACTATACACAATAAATGTGTCCCTGAAAAGTCAAGCTTCTACAGCATATTAAAAAAGTATTATTTCAAATGTACCATGGAAGCAGTTTCTTAAAGGAATACCACAGAGAATGATTTTGGAAATGCACAACTCTTTTTATAATGCAAAAAAGCCTATAATTTATTGTTGTCATTGTTGTGTTTTAATCCAGATTTGTACACATACGGCATTTGCTTATAGAAAAATCCATCAATATGTCAGTTGACAAATATTCTTTCCCTTCGAACACAGTCTAACGATAAATACTACTAGAGCCCATGGTAGAGAATGCCACTGCCCTGTACTTTTGTCAACTACCTATTCTGTCCCACTCTCTATAAGGAGAAAGTAGCATCACCAATTAGGAAGGCACTACAGTCTTCCCTTCACTCAACAAAAAGCACCTACCAGCTCCTCCTTAACAGCCATGCCTTCTAAGCCATCATTGATCTTAGTGTTCTTCTTTACCCGTGGCACCCTCTTTGATTTGGATTCTTTGGGAACAGGCTGCTTACGACTTCTAACGACTTTCTTTTGGGGCTCCCACGCACTATCTTCCTTGTCATCTTCTTCAGAAGCAGACGATCTAGAAGTAAATTGACAGAAAAATCTCTAGGAAAAATGAAGGCAAATGTCAAAGGCAAAAGAGACATGCTTCTTGAAAGAAAAAAAGGTAGGAGGTAGGAGGTGTTTAATACAAAATGCAGTGATGTGAGCACAGGCTATGAACAGATATAGCTAAGTACTAAAACAAGAGTTGATGGAGGACCAAAGTAAAAATAGGATCACAGGTCTCTCTATTCCCCTCTCTCACCCAGCATGTGCACGTGCGCGCACGCGCGCGCGCGCACACACACACACACACACACACACATTCAAAACAGAGGAAACCATTTATTATCTTAAGCAATTTACTGGGTGGTGTCCCACCATAGTCATTGTAATGTTTGCCATTATAACAGTGAAAAGTGCTTATACAATTTCCTAAGTGGTAATCAAATTTTCTTAAAGTTACTCAAACCAATGTAAGAAATGGGAAATGGTGCTAGGAAACACCCTAAATGACATAAAAAGCCAGCACTAAGGCCCTTCCAAATGCTTCAATTTTTCGTTTTTCCCTTTCACCGAATGGATTTGTTTGCTAGTTGGATGGGATCAGGTGCAGCTGCAGTACTTTCTAACAACCCATGAATCAAACTCACAGCAACAGCAGAGGAAAAATAGTCACGTGCACTCTGGTGAAGGAAAGCGTGCTCCTGCCAACCCTTTTAAATCTCTGTCTACCCCAATGTAAAAGGTCAGTGTTGGTGGGAAGGACAACCACTTCCTTCACTAAGGCTAGTAAATAGGGATATCTGGCTTTCTGAAGGGTTCAAGTTCTGCCTGGAGGCAAAAACCTGATTAAATGACTTCTTCTAAATTACGCTCTCCTTGGTCAGGCCACTGATAGTTCTCCCCCCTCCCCGCAGGGAGTTCTCTTCAGTAGCATAAGCAAACTAAAGCCTAAGAGTAGGCAAAAACAAACGAAATCATTTAAACTCCCATAACAGATAGCAGTGGCATTGAAAGGAAGGAGAATTAGAAAACTAAGGAAACAGAAAACCAGGATTCAGCTCATACTATCTCCAAACTAAGACTTTATTCCACCTAGTTCCCATCCAACATGAGCATGGGCACCAGTTTCTGATACCTGAAAGCCCTTTTGTGTCTGTCATGTGACTTTTGCAATGTAGGGGACCACTGTGAAAGTCACATGACAGACACAAAAGGGCTTTCAGGTATCGGAAAGAAAAACCCAAGAACAGGTATTATTTTATTATATATGAGGCAGTTTTAAGATAGCTGGTCATCTCCCACTAATCATACCTGACCTATTACTGGCATCTGGCCCTCACTTATAACACATCCTTCACACCTTCCAGGTCTTTCCAAGGTCTTCACTCCCCTGGTTTTCCTCCTACTTCCCTGGCAGCTTCTCTAGCTCCTCCTTGTCCCTTTGCTTACTGCTCTTCCTCTCCCCAACTTTTCAATGATGGGATCCTCTAAGACTCATTCCACAGCACTCTTCTAAGCTCTCCTACTAGATGACCTTGTCTTATTTGATAGTGGAATAGAGAGGAATCTCAATTTTCTATTTCCTTCTTGACCTGAGCTCAAGACTTATATATCTACCTTCATTGGATGCCTCACAATCATCTCAAAACAGAACCCCTGATTTTACTACCCTCATACCTGATCCTCTTCCAGTCTTCCCCAAATTCCTGCCTTTCCTTCACACCCCAAATCTAATCCCAGCATATCTCATCTTCTTTATCTTCAATATATATCCCAAATTAGACTATTTTCCCCCACTTTCACTTCTAGGACCCTAGGCTTCTACAGCAATCTCCTTAACTGACCCCCTGCTTCTATTCTTGCTCCCCTATGGTCTGTTTTCCAACAAGAAACCAGAATGATCTTTTACAAATGTAAACCAGAGCATGACACATCCCTGCCCCAAGCGTTCCGATGCCTTTCCAACCTACTGTCACCAGCTAGGTCCCAACACCTGATCCTTATTGCCCATATGCTTTGTTCTCATTTTTCCGTAAGTTCTTCTTTCCAGCTTACCTCTTAATTCAGGCAGATAAAACCCAAAACCACTCTTCAGGTGATGGCAACAGCCCTGACCAGACCTCTCACTGGCCCAGACAACTCAGACCCTTTGAGCTAAACCTCTGACTTGCACCTGCACAGATGAAGCTTGGAGCGACCCCTGGAATGACTGGCAATTACCTTTACCTCATCATAATACTAAAATCTCTGCCCAAAGAGGAGACTCAGCCTTATTTACATGACATATGATGTACATACAGGCATGATTCCTTAAGGTACACACGTGATTTGGTGCCTGCCTCTACACAGATGACAAGGCTTCCCTATTAACCCTTAACAAAAGGTACCCATCCACTCTCTTTGGAAGCTTTGAAAGCTATTCCCTATGATCTCTTTATTTGCTGCAAATAAAGTTTACTTTATGTGACAACTCCACCTGGTGTACCTGTGACTCCCCAAGGAGCAAACTCATGTTGGTTCAGTTACAGCACTTCAAATAAGACCCTAATACTCTGTCATGGCCTATTAGGTCCTGCCCATACCAATCTCATTTCCAATCACTCTCTGCCTTGGTGACTCCTGTCTGGCCACTGGTCTTACTGTTCCCTGAACACACAGAGCTTGTTCATGCCATAAGGGCTTTGCACTTGCTGCTCCCTCTGCTTGGAACCCCATCCCCAGATCTTTACAAGTTGTACTTCCAAATTTCATTTAGATCTCTTGCCACATCCTCCAAAAGAACTTTCCTGAATACTATATCCAAGATGTCCCCTGCCCAGAACCCTAACCATGCTTTCTCTTGCCCTGTTTTATGTTCCTTTAGAGTCACTTATTTAACAAATATCTTCAGGGCACAAACACTACAATGCTCTAAGGCAGAGGTTCTCAACTGTCAACAATTCTGCCCCCTTGAGGACTATCTGGCCATGTCTAGAAACATTTTTGGTAGTCATAACTAGGGAGATGTGACTGGCATCTAGTTGGTGGAGACCAGGGATGCTGCTAAACATTCTGCAATGCAAAGGGCAATCTCCACAGCAAAGAATTATCTGATCAGTAGTACTGAGTTTGGGAAACCCTTCTCTGAAGCAATAGAAAACTCCCTGCTTTCATGGACCTTACATGCTAGTGTATATATCATGTTACATATTTAGTTGGTTACTTTCCCTCTCCTAGTTAATACTTTAACACCAACACTGAAACAGAGCCTGAGACTCAACAAGAATTCAATAAACATTGTCTCATGAATGAATGAAATAGACACAGCATTCTTCAACCCAAATAACTTACAGTAGTGACAAAACACATTCCTCCTTAAAATATACATCATTCTCCTAACCCCATTTGAAACCAAATGCTTACAATTCAGACAAGGAAGAGAATTCATCTTTGGATACTGCAGTCTGGACCTTTACTTTTGCTCTTCTTGGCAACGATGACATCTGGAAGACACAGAACATAAAATCAGAATGATGTGAATCACTTGAACGACTGATCACTTATGTTGTCTACCAAGTTATGTGCCATTCAAAACTAATGCTCCAATAGCTCTGCTGTTTAAAAATGCCACGGGGAAAAAGAAATGAGAAGCATTCAAAACTCTGAACTCTGGCTTCCCCTCCCACACACTGCCAACTATAAGAGCAGCTAAAAGCCTTCGAATAGTTTAAGAGCCTGTTGAGTATGTACCATCTTCGGAAAAATATAAGCTCCAACAGGGTGACAATTTTTAGTTTCTTTAGAGTTATATGCTTGCATATACCACCAGTGCTATTAAATGGCTCATCAGTCAGCAAATTATAAGATCCTTTAGTAAACTGTAAGAAGTATTTCCCCACTTGTACATCTTCTCACAATATAAAAGAAAGGCCTTTCTACAAAGTTGACAGTCAAATAAACAATGTTAATGGACTACATAAGCAGCCAGATTATTCCTGAAACAAGATAATCCATTTCCTTATAGTAAAATTTATAGTATTTAAGATGTTTTTTTTTTAAATAAGACATTTGAAAATAAAAAAATAATCACAACTGTCACTAGAAAATACTTACCAAATTTCAAAGGCCTAGCTTTTTAAGAAATTGAGACAAATAATCAGAGACATTCTGTAATACAGTAAGTAAGCAAATTCACTTTAGCTAATAAATTTTATTACCTAAGAGTGTATGTCAAACCACAAAAACTAGATGAGACTCTGGCATGCTTGGAACCCTTTAAAAAAGTTTCTAAACAAGTCATATGTTATAATGCCTCTGGTTCTAACTTCCACTCAGAGGAGAAAGGAATTTCTCACAGAAATACCAAAGAGTTCTCAAAAAAATAGAACATGTGCCCTCAGTTCTATAGCTCAACTCCAAGAAGTATAGAACTATTAGTCAAGAGAGCACACAGAGTAAAGCAGGAGAACAAAAGGAAAAGTGTTTCCAGGAAGCAGACAGGATAATCTTCCATCTTTTCCTTCACCCCCTCTTTGCGGCATTTTATGTTTATGTAGGTTATCCTTCCTCAAATAAGTGCTTCTAAATATTGATCATAAAGGAATGGGTAATTTTTGATTTCTGTGTCACATGTACCTTACCACAATAAAACAAAAATGCAAACAGAGAAAGTTAGTGTATGATAGGGTAGCATTTCAAATCAGGGCAGAAATAAATTATTCAACAATTGGTATTAAGAGAACAAGCTATCCCTCTGGAGGAAAACAAGTATTTAAGTACTACAGCTACACCTTGAACAAAAATATATTCCACACCAACTAATGACTTAAGATGTACAAAATAAAACTATAAAAGTACTACCAAAAATAAAGATGATCGTTCTCATAATTTGGAGTAGAGGTGGGGGAATAAGTTTTCCTGGGCATAACTCAAAATTTCAGAAGCCAAAAAGACAGATTTCACTTCATGAAAATTAAAATTCCAAGTCGGCAGTGGGAGCTTTTCAGAAGCAAACGTATTTCCTCAAAAAAAAAATCACAAAAAGCAGTACCTAATACCTTGGAACTATGGATGAAGGGATTAAGGGCTGATGTAAGCTACCTGAGGCAAAAAAGTATCTTTACAGGCCCTACTCGACTTCATGCTATTAAGCAAGTGCCCCAGGAAAACATCTGGAGGTTTATTGGCTGGAGAGGATAAAACAAAGTTTCTAGACTAGAGGACAGCAAGTACAGTTGTGGGCATGGGAACCATACAGACTGAATGCTAAAAATAGAGGACCCTTCCCCGCCCCCCACCCCCCAGTCCTCTTCTCCCACTAAGCTCCTAGTCAAATCCTTACCCTCCAGGGAGAATGCAAAGGCTCTTCCCTGGACAATCTGACCAGCCCCAAAATAAAAATCTGAACATACTAAGCTTCCTAACAAACAACCCAACCAAATCTTCTACTCCTATCACCCCATTCTACAATATACCTGAATTCAAAACATTCCCTTACAGACCACCATGCACCAATTCTCACTCCATACTTCATCCTTAATAGAAATGGGTTTAAAATAGGAGTAGACAAAACCTTGGCAGTCTCAAAATTTTTGATTAACCACTAAAGACTTCCCTGAAACAAATACTTCCAAATGCCCCTTAATTAGGCACCCTGGAAGCATTGCTACCATTGAAAGATGAGTAACATGTCAACTTGCCTTTTGACAAGTAGATAAATATGAGTTTGAAAAGGGAGGTGGTGGGGGGAGTGCCTGGGTGGCCCAGTCAATTCAGCTTCAGACTCTGATTTTGGCTCAGATCATGATCTCAGGGTTGTGAGATCCAGCCTTGTAGTGGGTTCTGCGCTTAAGATTCTCTCTCTCCCTCTCCCGGCTGCCTCTACCCTCCCCTCATACACGTGTATGTGTGTGTTTTTGCAAAAAAAAAAAAAAAAAAAAAAAAGGAGGTGGGAGAAGAGAATGTGCATGAGCACATAAGTCAATTTCAGACAAATCAGTTTTAGAAAGAGTATATACAGAAACTAAGGACTAGAAATTATTTCTTAAAAACTGCCTATGCCAGGTATATTCCAGTTTAAAAACCAGTGTTCTTGGGAGTGGTTTCTTCATCTCTACTCCTCCCCTGTTCCCTTTCTTTATATCATAGGATTTGTTAGATTAACAAAATTCCATCCATTTCCATGGTTTTAAATATCTGTTATCACCTACTTAATAACAATCCTAATACCTCCACCCCAAATCTTGCCTAAGATACAGATTTACATAATAAACTGTCCATACTGCCTATGAAACTATGCAAATGCCTCAAAATTACCTAAAATTTAACATATCCACAATGAAATCTTGGTAACTATTTCTTGTTTTAAAACCCATTCCTAGGGCGCCTGGGTGGCTCAGTGGGTTAAGCCGCTGCCTTCGGCTCAGGTCATGATCTCAGGGTCCTGGGATCGAGTCCCGCATCAGGCTCTCTGCTCAGCGGGGAGCCTGCTTCTCTATCTCTCTCTCTCTGCCAGCCTCTCTACCTACCTGTGATCTCTCTCTGTCAAATGAATAAATAAAATCTTTAAAAAAAAAAAAAAAACCCATTCCTATTCATCTTTCCCATCTCTGTAAATGGCACCATCATCGACCTAAATGGATGGCTAAGCCAGAACCTTAGAAAATTTTTAACTTCATTTAACTATAACTGATGTACAATAAATTGTACATGCTTAAAATGTACAAAGTTGGTAAGTTCTGGCATATGTATACACGTCTCCATAACCGAGATACCGAATACATCTATCATCCTCTAAAGTTTCATTTGCAAACCAAAACCTTGAAATCTTTTTCTCTTTCACCTCCCACAACTAGTCTACTAGTAAATAACATAAATTTTTCCACCAAAATACAGGTTCAATTTCTATGATCTCCAGTGTGTCTTTAGTTCCCAATATCTAATAGCCTCACTAACCATTCTCCACGTATCAACCAAAAGATCATTTAGAAAATGCTTAAAAACCATTCAATGACTTCACACTCCATTCTTCACTTAGAATCAAATCATATTTTTTACCATGGCCTTTAAAATACCCTACAGGACTAACCCCTGTCTATCTTTCTAACCACATTTACCATGTGCTGCAGCTTTTCGGCCTCAGTCACGACTTTGTTTCAGTCACTGTAATAAGCATGATTCTTTGCCATCTCAGATTCACTCTGCCTGCTCATCAATAGGCTGGCTCTTTCTCATCTCTTAGAGCTCAATATTTCAGACCTAAAATGGGTCTCCCAGATATAATATTATTATAGGACCCTATTTACTTCCTTCATACAATACTATATAAAGCACAATCTGCAATTATCCTTGTTTATTGCCTGCATCCCCCATGTTTACTTCATAGCAGTAAATATCATGAAGAAACCACATTTGCCTTAATCACTTCTGCATAACACAGAGCTTAGCACTTAACAGCTGCTCTATAACTATTTACTAAATGAATGTAAGAATATATACAACATGGGGCACCTGGGTGGCTCAGTGGGTTAAAGCCTCTGCCTTCCGCTCGGGTCATGATCTCGGGGTCCTGGGATCGAGCCCCGCATCGGGCTCTTTGCTGAAGAGCCTGATCCCCCCTCTCTCTCTGCTTGCCTCTCTGCCTGCTTGTGATCTCTGTCTGTCAAATAAATAAATAAAATATTTTTAAAAAAAGAAAAGAATATATACAACATGGAGTATAGAGGAGTATACATTTTCCCCAAAAAACTATTATACTGCCTAAGAGTTTAGGCAATAGCACACAGGCACTCTTTTTTTCTTTTGAAAGGGTGATGGTACAAAACATTCCAATTCTTAGTGACTTGAGATTTTTCATATTCAAAGTTGTCTTTTCTCTGCGGACACATGAGTATATGCAAAATCAGTTGCTGTGATAATACTAAGGGAGGAAGCACTAAACTAGGGCAACTAAAAATCAAGCGAAGGGGGGTTGAAGAAACCTGCAGACACATAAATATTACATTAAAATTGGGAAAACCACAATTAAAAATCTTAAGAGCAGAGGGAACAACTTTTTAAGAGGCACCTAAATAAGCTTCCCTGAGTACGAAAAGGAGTGGTGGAATGTCAGCAAACATCCATCCATAATAATCCATAATAAAAATTAAAATCCATAATCCATAATAAAAATAAATCCACTTGGAAAGAGCCTCAGAAATCAGATAGGTGTTTTTTTGTTTTTTTTAATGAATTAGAAGTTTGAGATTCAGCGAGGTGCAATGGTTTACTCAAAGGGAAACCTATGTTCTAGTTATGTATCTAGAACCCAAAGCCCCAAACAGCAAGACTAGGCTTGCTTCCCATTCCACAAACATTATATTAACAACATTCTGGCGCGTGGGAGGCTCGAGGAAAGTTGCCTAGAGAGTTCCCGTTCATTCATTCCTTTCCTGAAGTTATTCAGCGCCTCCTATATGCCAGACACACTGCTGAGGATGCCGCTGATGCGGACAAGGCCATGATGTGCTAGTGAAAAGGATGCTTCCTCCCCCATCTCTGATGACTTGAGACACAGCAACAATCTAGGTTTGCCTGGGTTTTCCCAGGTCTGCCCCTACGCGCTAAGAGCTGAAATTTGACTGAGAAGATGTGCCAGGTGACACACGGCAGCTAGGAGGAGTTTTCCGGGTGTAGGTTGGAAGATAGAGACCGCAGACCGTTAAATGTAATGAAACTTCTCACTTTAAAAAGGGATGTTATTTCCCAAATGAGCGCTCCGAATTTTTTAAATGGCCCCAGAAAGACCGGAGCCCGATCTCCCGGCTCACGCGAGCACTCCGGAACTCCGCCAAGGCGGACGCTCAGCTCACCTTCCCGCCCGGCGAGTCAGAAGGCCCGGGATTCTGTGTGTGTGACCGCATCTTCCGGTTCCCGCCGGAAGTTTTTCAAACACCGGAAGTCCCGCCTCTCTTTCTCCCTTACTCGCCGCAGAGGCGCCGGGCTACCGAAGCGGGATGGAGCCGAGCGGGACGGAGGCGGGGCTAGAGCGAAGATTCCCGTGGGAGCGCTGAGGTGGGGCCTGGCTCCAGGAGCCCGGGGCGAACTCTCTCTCCCCGGATCCGGGTGGAAGTGGGGCCGGCGGTGCTACGAATTCGGACCCGCCTCCTTGTTCTTTGTCTAAACCCACTTTACTCTCTTCGCGTCCCGCGCCTTCTTTAAATTCGGTCACTAATGTTTCTTCTCGTTACATTATTTGTAATTTGCAGTAGGAAAGATGAGAAAAAAATCAAATTTTATTCCTTCTAAAGTCAATTTTGGTTTTCGTTAATGAACTTACCTCCCGGTGTTTTAAGCGTATTTTAAAGAGCGTCTCATGATTTCCTAAGCCACGAGGTAAGGGTTTTTCTCCAGTCTATGAAAATACCCGAATCTTGCGTCTTCTGAGAAGCCCTCATACAGTCCCTGAAGTATATGCTTCCTCAATGGAAGAGTTTAACCCTAGTGTCTTCGTTGTCTTACTAAGGCCTCTCAGACAGCTCGTACTGCCAAGTACATTGATTTGAAAACCTGGTTCTCTTCGAAACTTACTAGTACACTTGGGCCAATCCCTTTTGTCTTTGAACTTGTTTTCACCCCCTCCCTTCTATCTTACCCCATACCTGATAAGGTACCCCCTTACATATTAGCAGTAAATAGAGAATTAATTTAATCAAGGTAAACGCAGATCCCACATACCTTACCTTGGGCAAGAATGAGAAAACCCTACCCTATTTCATTTTCAGATTTTTGGAAAGTGCTGTGGTTTGAGTCCTGATAACCCTAACCCAGTGTCCTAGGTGAGCCTTGCTCCTAATCCAACATTTCTGTTTCCTTTCCCACAAAACACAAAAGTAGCTCCTGCTTTTTATTTTGAGGACTCCCCACTTGCACTCCCTAAGCCCCACTTTTTTTTTTCACTGAAGTTAAAAGCTATAAAGGCCTCCCTAGCAATTCTTCTTTTCCTTTTCCTTGAATGTATTTTCTCAAAAATAGGTATTTAGTAGAAATGAAAAATGACTTGTTTTTTGGTGATGTGTTTTTTGCCAAACCCTAAACTCGGAGTTAGAGTTTTTGCCAAACCCTAAACTCACAAAAACAGACAAAAAAATTAGACTGAAAAATTAGGGAAATTTGTTGGTAGTCTAGATTCAAATTTAGTAGATGAAAATCCTGTGGATTTGGGAAGCCTGGTTGGCCTAGTCAGTAGAGCATGTTACTCTTGATGTTGGGGTTGTAACTGTGAGCCCCATATTAGGCATAAAGTTTACTTAAAATTTTTTTTAATATTTGAAGAAAAAGCAAACTGAATTTTTTTTTTTTTTCAAGATTTGTATTTATTTAGCTGATGGAGACAGCAAAAGAGGGGACACAAGCAGGGGGAGTGGGAGAGGGAAAAGCAGGCTTCCTGCTGAGTGGTAAGCCTGATCCCAGGACCCTGGGATCTTGACTCAAGCTGAAGGCAGACACTTAACTGAGCCACCCAGACGCCCCAACAAACTGATTGTTTTAGAGTATTCTGTAGAGCAGCTTTCCATGCCAATGACTCATTTCCATGTGTTTTTGAGTACTGAAAGACCAAGCAAGATATTGAAATGTCTTATGAGTGGGCTTTGCTACAGAGTCACCCAAAGTGAGGCTAAATTTTACTTGATGTTTGAAACAGGAAGAGAACAAGACTCTTTTTGAACAAGTCTGTTCAGCTTTATCTAAGCTTCTTGGTGAGTAAGGATCAGTTTCTGAGATTGTTCAGAGATTCTGGTGGTTTTTTTTTTTTTTTTTTTTCCCTTTCCCTTCCTAATTTGTAGTCTTATGTTGCCTTTTGAAATGGTTCCAGAAGATTTGGAGCTGCCTGCTGTAATCACAGTCTGCTCCATAATTTCTAGTTATGAAAATACTAGAGAACTCATTACAGTTCAGGATTATGGAAAGGAAACCAGGTCATAATAAGAAGAAGAATTTACTCTTTACCATTCACCTACTTTTGATGTTGAATTGTGCTATACAGGTTTCAGGTAGGGGATGATAAAGTTAAGGTAAATCAGTATATTACGAAATCTTTTGACATAATTTCTGCTCTGGAATTTACAAACAAGATTGAAGACTACATATAATCATAAGAGGCGGAGAGCCATACAAAACAGTCTAGAATCACGGTTAGGTTGTATATCAAAGTAGCCACAGTATAAAGTGAGGGCAGGCATAGGAGTTAAGCACTATAGTGTTGGCTCCTGACTCTTCCACCAGGGATATTTGCCTTTCAACTGGGGAAGAAAAAAGATTACTAAGCAAAAGTAAATAATCTATAAGGTTTTAGACATCAGACATCTGGGAAAAATAAAAGCTGGGGCGGAGTCCTCTAAAATTAATGCAAGTGGTAACCTACTCCAAAGACAAATTTAAGACTGTCCAGGAAACATTTCTTTGTTGGAATTTTGCAAGACAATCACTCCCACTAAAAGCTGTCAAAGGAAATTTATAATCGCTAAGTATAAACCAGGCGCCACCACAAAAACTGCCTTTTCTCTCTAGGACCGTGCCCAATCTTTTGTTTACTTTTGGATATTAAGTGCTGAATTTCAAAAAATTCATGGCTTTAGTCTGGAACAATCTGGACTCTCACCTGAGATTTGTGCAATAGTGTTTGGGAGTAATGAAACATGTTTTGGATTTGCTTGCAGGTATTTTATTGCTGCAAAACATACAGCTGTTCATCTGGTATTCATTGTATGTTATCACTTTCTTGTTATTACCTGTGTTTTCAAGTCCTTTCCCTATGGGTTCTATCTTTCCAGGGACACTGTAATAGTAATAATGATAATGACTTCTATTCATGGATCATCTAATTTGTGTCAGTGTTAATGTTTTTACATGTATGTGTATTTAACTCACATATTAGCTCAATGAGATGTTGTTGTTATCCTCTTTTCATAAATAAGAGGACCATCCAAAGTCACATCAGGTATTAAACTGCAGATCTGGATTTAAACCTAGTACTCTTTTTTTTTTTCTTTTTTTTCGATTGATTTATTTATTTGAGAGGGAGAGAAAAGACGGGAGGGGCAGAGGGAAAGGGGAAGAAAGAATTCTCAAGCTGACTCCCTGCTGAACTTGGAACCCAATGTGGGGCTCAATCCCAGGACCACTTGATCATGACCTGAGCTGAAACCAAGAGTCTGTCATTCTTTTTTTTTTTTTTTTTTTTTTTTAAGATTTTATTTCTTTGACACAGATAGACAGGGAGAGAGAGAACACAAGTAAGGGGAGTGGGAGGGGGAGTGCTCAGCAGGGAGCCTGCTTGACTCCATCCAGGACTTTGGGATCATGACCTGAGCTGAAGGAATATGCTTAACCAACTGAGCCACCCAGGTGCCTCTACACCCAGTTCTCTTAAAGACATCCTATAGCACCAACTCAAAGCAAAGATCTTTACTTCCCACTGTGTTGGCTGGTGCAAGACTGAATCTATGAGATTCTCAGGAACTGTTAAACCTCTAAATAGACATAATAAGGCCCTTCACCCCCCTTGACTTCAAACTAATCAAAGTTCCATGGGAACAAAAATTCTAAATATAGATGCACTATATTTTGCACCCACTAAATTGTAAGGTATTTGGATCTGAGTCTTGGGACTAAGTCTTAGTCATTTTAGTCTCCCCTTCTCCAACTTCTCCTTCCTCCCACACAGTGTCTAATAATCTTGACAAATAATAGGTACTTAATAAAACTGTAGACTAACTTGTGGCCCAAAGAATGTGCTTGGAATAGGAAAAAAAAATATCCTTCCTCATACTATGAAGGCAATCTAAAGCTCCTGCCTCAGTGGATTACCATTTAAAAACTCAAGTGTACTTTTGGAAGCTCCAACATTTTGTCCCTGAGAGTCAATCACCTAGCAAATATAGAGGAGTCTATTCCAGATTAGAAACTAAGGCCTGTTTCGTGAATTTCCATATTAGCCTTTCCCGTCCACTTTCTTGCTCTTAGAGGCTCTCATTCCTAACACTGAGACACATTGGCTTCAAGGAACTTCTCTCAATAATTCAGCCAGGAAATTAGAGATTTCCTGCAAAAGATGAGAGATTGGTTGAGTTCCCAAACTTGGCCTTTCCTATTACTTTTTCAGCCTAACTGGGAGCAGCAACATAATTCCAAAGTGCTCGACTAGTGGACATTGTTCTAGCCCAGAGTAAGTATGTCAGTCCTTTGTATAAAAGAAAAAAGATTCAAGGGATTAAAATCCTGAGTTTTGATAAAAAATTTAATGGATCTTGAGGAGCCATCAGTTAAGCCTGAGAAAATTAATCATAGATTTTTCTAGGAAATAGATATTCAGGCATCATTCAAAGGGATTAGATACATTTAACTTATCTTACATGAAGTATAACTGTGGGAACAACATGTTGAATTAGAATATAAGTTCTGCTTTAGCTGAAAACGGAAATTTCCAATGTTTTATCCCACTTACTTTTTTTTAAAACAAATCCTCAAGATATTTTGTAATGAATACAATTAAAAGCAAGTTTAAGGGTGTCTGGATGGCCCAGTTGGGTAAGCAATGGCCTTTGGTTCAGGTCATGGTCCCAGAGCCCAGGGATCAAGTCCCACATCAGGCTCCCTACTCAGCAGGGAGTCTGCTTCCCCCTCTGACCTTCCCCCTTGCATGCTCTCTCCTTCTCTCTCTTCTCTCTCTCTCAAATAAATAAATAAATAAAATCTTAAAACAAATTAACAAACAAGGTTAAGGGACACCTGGGTGGCTCAGTTGGTTAAGCATCTGCCTTCAGCTCAGGTCATGATCCCGCGGTGCTGGAATCGAGTTTTGACTCAGTCTCTATGCTCAACAGGGAGCCTCTTCCTCTCTGTGTGTGCTCTTTCCCCTGCTTGTGCATGTATCGCTCTCTTTCTCATACCCATAAATAAGTAAATAAAATCTTTATTTAAAAACAGGCAAGATTAAGACAAAAAATACCTGAATAATAGATGAAATACTTTATTGCATGGTCCACTGTTCCATTCATCACCTGCCTAGCAAATTCACTGGCAAAAAGCCTCAATCAGTTCATTCATGAGCAAATATGTTGCACAATACTCTCATAATGAGTTTCTCATTCTCAAGTAGTGTCCAGGGACCCTCTCAAAGGCCCAAAATATCCATTAAGCAACCTGAAATCTAAGCATAGAAGCTGCACAGGGTTCATTGGGATCCTAATGATGGCTTGGCTGGTTGGGTTGCAGGAAAGGGATAAAAGGCAGCATAATGGGTCCAAATTTATTTTGTTCCTTACATAGAGAGCCATGTCTGGAGATTAAACATCAGAACTAGGGTTTGTTTCTAACACCTTTGGTCTATCTTACAGCTTAATAAGCTGGAACTATCCTGCAAAGTACTTGCTAGAAACACTCATCCAGAACGCCTACAGAGTTCTAATACTGGAAGCTTCACACACTAACTGGAATTCAAATTCAGAAAAGCATTATGTGTCAGATCAGTTTATGTCCAAGTTTGCCTTTTTTTTAATACTGTTTTTGAATGTAATTTACATAGAGTAAAACTCAGCTATTTTATTCTGACAAACACATAGTAATGTAACCACCACCTCAGTCAAGGTATAAAACATTTCCATCACCTAAAGAAAAAAAAAATGCTCCTTTGTAGTCAGTCTCCTCCCTGATGCAACCACTCATCTGTTTTCTGTCTCAATAATTTTCCCTTTCCCAGATTGTCATATAAATGGAATCATACAGTAAGTAGCCATTTGAGTCTGGTTTCTTTCACTTAAGATAATGTATTTGAGATTCGTCAATGTAATTGCATGCATCAGTAGATTTTTTTTCTTTTTATTGCCAGTTAGCAGTCCATTGTGAATATACTGCAGTTTGTTTATCCATTCAATAGATGATGGAACTAGTTTTTTCCACCTCTTGCCTATCATTAATAATGCTGCTCTGAACATTCATGTACACATTTTTTGTGTAAGCGTATATTTCCATTTATCTTAGGTAGATAAATAACCTAGGAACAGGATTGTTGGGTCATACAGTAAGTAAGTGTTTAGTTTTATGAGACTAATAAATTGTCTTCCAAAGTAGCTGTACCATTTTGCATTCCCACCAGTAATACATGAGAGTTACAGTTGCTCCACATCCTTGCTGGAACTTGATATTGTCAATTTTGTTTCTTTCCATCTACCCTTTAATAGGTGGGTAGGAGTATCTCATTAGAGTTTTAATTTAATGACTAATGATGTTTATTACTAATGTGTATATTTGCCACCCATATATCTTTTTTGAATTGTCTGTTATTTTGAAGTGTCTGTTATTTGAAGTGTCATTTTGAAGTGTCTGTTATTAATATTTTGACAATTTTAATGGGATTTTTTGATTTGTGTATCATAAGAGTTCTTTATATACTGTGCATACTAGTCCTTTATCAAGTATGACACTTGGTTTTAAGAGTTGTAAGTTATCACAGGCAGTTGCCAGCATAATGGCACACAGAAAAATGATTTCTTCTCTGACCACAAAGAAAACTCTGCCATTGCCAAGTGTTCTTCAAGAAGCTAGCTAATAGATGATATCAAAACCATCAACATTTTTACATACATGCCTTTTTCTGAAACCAACATCACTGCAGACAGAAAGCATTCTTTGTAGAAAAGTGACCTAATTTCACAGTGAAGTATGATCACCCTAAAAGAATGCTTTAAAATTGAGAAGCTGGTACCCACAAGCTTTTGCAAACAATGTGGAAAGTTAGCTAAGCCACAGTTCATACAGCATAACTGGGTATTTTGTTTAGACTGGGCCATGTTCTGAATATAAAAACATCTAAATAGCTTACCAAGAAACTTCTTAGTGGAAGTAGGTATTGAATATATATGGGCCTTTGATAACTCTGTACCATGAGTTTTTGTCAGGAGAACCAGGTCAATAATTCCTGTAACTTTCAGGCCTGTTTCTAGGAATTATTAGCTAGAGTGTCCCAAATTTCAATGCACGCAAGAATCAGCAGCAGAGCTCCTTTTAAATGCTGATTTCTGGTCCCTAGCCTCCAAGATCCCAATTTAATTAGTTAAAGGTGGTATTTACATGTGTATGACAACACCAGGTGATTCTGATGGGTTGTTCAATGTATTACAGAAAGATTGGCCTGATTCTTATTGGGCACTTGATTTAAGAAAGTTAGAGGATTGAGCTGTAGCAGTACGGTTTCTAAATGTAGTGTTTTACTTTAAACGTGCCCTTCGAAAAGGTAAACTAGGTATTCACTATTCTTACTAGCCACACTGTACCACTACTGTGGTATAGATTATTAATTGAAAATAGCTTTTACTTACAGATTGCTTGATATTTCTAAGATACTCTGCTAAATACTTCATATAATTTTTTTGTTTTAAAAGTAACCCTTTGAGGCAAACAGGTGATATATTTATCCCCATTTTAAGATGAAACTGAAGCTTAGAAAGTTTAATTAATCCAAAATTACAGAACACAATTAAATATATGTATTACAAATCTCAAAAGCTAAAAAATAAAGTTATATAAAATAGTTATCTATCTACTTCAACTAAACCCATATGTTTTAGTTATCCACTGATGCATAACAAATTATCCCCAAGATATTATTTTAGTGCTGTAAATATTTTAAATAATCTGGTAAATATACCGGATGAACTGGAGTCCAGAGAGACAGAGTCTGGATAAGCAAGAGTACATGTTCAAAGATATACTGAAAATAATGTCTGGAAAAAAAATAATGTCTGCATACCATTTCATAATATAGTAAAACTTCCAATTAGAAGATAAGTAAGTTCTAGGGATATAATGCACAGCATAATGAGTTTAGTTAACAATACTATATCATGTATTTGGAATTTACTAAGTAAGATCTTAAAAGTTTTCATCACATGGAAATGTTTTATGTTGGTTGAACAGTAAATAATCTCATTAAAAAATAATTATATAAAATTAGGTCTTTCCTCATTCTAGGAAGTGTTATATCTGTACCCTAAAACACAAACCACTGAAAATTGTTCATTTCACTACTGGACCTTTAAGCTTGCTTCACCGTGCACTAGCCTTCCTATAACAAGAAACCACAAATGCCAATAGGAATTGATAGTAATCACCTTGGATCCTGCTCGTATCCACATCCAACCAGCACTGGCTTTGATCTCTTCTCCGTCAAGCTTGAAAGCTCTGACCCTAAAAACTGTGCTTCTATGTTAGACTTCTTGAGTTCTTTTCAAAATAGGCTTGATATCTCACTGCTGGTCTGATTATCTGTTATTCTTTGCCACCCAGGATTGCCAGGATTGAGTTTGCCTACTTGAGATTTAATACTATGTTTTGTGTGTATAAAACATTCACAGTGGTCTGAGAAGTGGATCTTTGCATTTCTAAATATCATCAACAACAGGAATGAATCAGCAATGTTGTTTTAATAGCATGCATAACTGCCAACATCTTAGAGTCATTCATTGCAGTTGCTTCCTGGTTTATTTAGCAAACACTGCATATGAGCTATCATGGTAACCCAGTTGTTGCCAAGTGCACTGGTGCCAATTAAACTGTTTTCTTCTCTTTCTGAAGATATTTCTCTCCTCATTCATCTAGATGCTGCTAGATGGTTCTGCTGGAGGTCAAAGTCTAACAGAAACAGAGCATCTGATATACTTACATCTTGCCTCATGGGATAGATTTATCAGGAGAAATATCAAAGAAACAATGAGGGGAACAGCTATATTGAACTTAATTTTAACCAACAAATACCTGGTTGATGATTTACAGGTGACAAAAATCCTGGGAGAAAGGGTTGATGTTAGCTGGAGTTAATGGCTGGCCAGGCATGATACTGGACTGAGGGTGAAGAGTAGCATGTACAGTGGCATAGCCCTTTCTTTACAGTGTTCATTGGCCATTAATAGGAACAAAAACAAAGTCATGTACAAATCTGAGCAAAGTAGTGGTGTCAAGAGGACTCGTGTCCAGTTGCATTTTTTTTTTTAAAGATTTTATTTATTTACTTGACAGAGAGAAATCACAAGTAGATGGAGAGGCAGGCAGAGAGAGAGAGAGGGAAGCAGGCTCCCTGCTGAGCAGAGAGGCCCATGCGGGACTCGATCCCAGGACCCTGAGATCATGACCTGAGCCGAAGGCAGCGGCTTAACCCACTGAGCCACCCAGGCGCCCCCAGTTGCATTTTTTAAATCTGAATTTATTTGAACATTTTATTTGTTAGCATAGTTATATGATTCAAAATCCAAAATATACAAAAAAGAATATGTAGAAATTATCACCTCTGTTCCACAGCCACTTAGTACCCATCCCTATGAGCAACCTATATTACCAGATTCTTGCACATCCTCCCAGAGGAAATTATTTATATATGCAATCTAATGAAATGATATATTTTATCAAATCTAGGATGCCATCGTTGCATACATGATGCAATTATTCTGTTTATATGTACTATATATGCTTTTTATTATATATACTATATAGTATCTTATTATAATACTACAAAATAATTTTTTAAAGCCCTGCCAATTAAACCATGTCTTATTGTCAGTTATACAATGAATTCTAATTTCAGAGACATCAAAAATGTGAAAATCTGTGCGTTTTATAAACAAAAATATATGATGGTTTTTTTTTTAATTTAACACAAAAGATAGCAGCCTGTGTTTTTGATTCTGTACCATGCTTACTTCACTTAACAATACCTCTTGGAGTTTATTTTGTATCTAAGGCATTTCTTTCTCCTCTTTTATGTGGGAACACTATAGAAAGTGGTGTTTAGCCAGTATGTCCTAAGTCAGAAGGTAAAAAAGGAAGGAATAAGACACTCTAGAAAAGATCATGAAAAAGCAGCAGAGGACTGGAAACAAACAAACATCAATAACCATAATTTTGTTCCTTTCATCCCCGAGGATAAAGATCTTCAAATTGGAAAGTGTAGAACAGATACCATGAAGAAAGACTCAAGTTTGCAGTAAAAAAGAAAAATACTAAGATGATATCTAGTCAGTTTATAGGAGTTCAAGTCTCTGAGTGTGCACAAATACAAACTACAACACTAAAACACACAGATGTTACAAAATCATACGTGGGAGTCACTATGAAATATGATAGAAAGAAGAGGTGACTAAAGGTTTTTGCACAAGTGGAAAATGTAGATTATAGGAAATACAGACTGGTAAAGTTTTTCATTCATTAAAAGTTCTAAAATACATTATTAAAAAGATGGTTTATTAGCATTTAAAAATAAAAATGTCATACTATTTTTTAAATTAAAAAAATAAAAAAGAGGTAATTAAAAAGCCCCAGAATAGGTTCACTGAAAATCTTATGCCACAGCCAGGTTGTGGCTATGGTGTGGGGGAAAGAACTAAAGAGACGCTTGCTTTGCCAGCAAACTAAATTGACTGCATCTTGTCAACAATCACATGACTGTTTCACCTCTGCTCCAAGTGACCTATAAAGAGCAACAAGTATGCATTGTGTATCAACTACACTTTAAAAAGATTCTCTTATTTAAAAAAAAAAAAAAGAAAAAAAAAAGGAATAACAATCGTAATTAGGTGAAAATTGGAATTGAAATTGAATTCAAATCCTGTCTCTGACACTACATAGTGACCTTGGGCATGTCATTTCATCTTATTTTTCTTTCTCTAAAATAAGGAGATTACATTTATTAACTGCTAAGTTTCTTCCAGTGAATTATATTTTAACTATAACCTGGTGGTAACTATATTATATATAACTGTATATATTTTAACTATAATGTGGAGAATTTGGAAGATCTAGAGTTTGTTGATGTAAGCAAAATGTCTGATGTCTCATGAAATCTGTGGAAGTGATGAAGAATTGTGGATTATATTTCTACCTGGTTCCAATCAGATTGGCATTTCTGTACCATGTGTTGATTAATAAATCAAGTAAAATCATAAAATTAGGAGAAACGCTACAAAATCATCTCATACTACTTGGGGGAAAAAAAAAAACCAATCCCTGAAATCAGTAAAAGGAAACTTAGTAATGTTGTCCTTGAACTCCTCTAACCTTTGGAGGTTCCTCAAAAATTAAATACAGAGTTGCTATAGGACCTAGCATTTCCACCCTAGATATGTACCCATGAGAAATGAAAGATGTGTTCATATAAAAACTTACACATGAATGTTCATAGCACTGTTTTGTAATCGCCAGGAAGTGAAAATGACTCAACTAACCATCAGCTGGTGAAAGGATAAGATGTAGTGTATTCAAACGATGGAATATTATTTAGCTTTTAAAAGGAATGAAGTACTGATATATACTACAATATGGCTGAACCTAGAAAACATAATCCTAGATGAAAGAAGACAGACACACAGGCCACATATTGTATGGTTCCACTTACATGGAATGTCCACTATAGGCAAATTAATACAGAGAGAAAGTAGGTTGTTGGTTGGCAGGGTATTGGAGTGGGGGCAAGAGGGAATGACTGCTAATGGGTATAGAATTTCTTTTGGCAGTGATGAAAATGTTCTGAAATTAGGTAGTGGTGACAGTTATATAATCTTGTGAATAAACTAAATATTACTGAATTGCACACTTTAAAATGATGAATCTTACATCATGTGAATTGTATCTTATTAAAAAAAAAATAAGTGGCATCTGGATGATTCAGTTGGTTAAGGTCTGACTTAGGTTTGGGTCCTGATCTCAGGGTCCTGGGATCAAGCCCTGCACTGGGCTTTTCGTTCAACAGGGAATCTCCTCCTCCCCCCCCCCTTACACGTTCTCTCTATCTATCTATGTATCTATCTCTCAAATAAATTCTTTTAAAAAATTAATTTGAAAGGCACTTATAGAAATTCAGTGTCAGGGGCACCTGGGTGGCTCAGTGGGTTAAGCCGCTGCCTTCGGCTCAGGTCATGATCTTAGGGTCCTGGGATCGAGCCCCGCATCGGGCTCTCTGCTCAGCGGGGAGCCTGCTTCCCTCTCTCTCTCTGCCTGCCTCTCTGCTACTTGTGATCTCTGTCTGTCAAATAAATAAATAAAATCTTAAAAAAAAAAAATTCAGTGTCAGAGACCAGACTTCATAGTTTTATATGGTAAAAAGAAAACAGAGTTTGAATTGGCTCTGATATTAATTCTGATATTAGGACATAAGACATATTATAGCTTCCCTCTGTGCTCTTTCTTGGATCACTATATCTGAGTGAAGCAAGCTGCTATGTTTTGACAACACCCAAGCAGCCCTATGGAGAGATCCACATGGTGAGGAGCTCTAGACTTTAAGAACTGAGTCCTCCTGCCAGAAAACAGAAAGAGCTTATAAGTTATGTGAATGAGCCTTCTTAGGAGTAGATTCTCCCTGTCCAGTCAAGCATTCAAATGATTGATTCATTTGGGGACTTAATGGGAGACCCAGAGCCAGAACCACCCACCTAAGCCATTCCTGGATTTCTGCCTCTTTCTTTCTGGAATGATGAAAATAATCTAGAATTACATAATGCAGTAGTGATAGTTGCACAATTTTGTGAATGTGTGAAAAATCACTGAATTGTACACTCAGAAATGATGTAAAATTACATATACTTATAACTTTAAGCAACTGAGTTTTAGGATACTTTGCTTCATGGCAATAGATGACTAAGACACATACTTTAAAGGACACTGAACAAACCTAAATGTGACACAAGAAGGACAATCAGGAGGTCACTGGGGTGTGACGCCCTGTCACATGTAGACTGCACTTGAGGTGCTTTGCTTTTGTCTGGAGTAGGAAAGTCTGAGGAGGACCTGGCTTCTGAGTGCAAATATCTTCCAGTTGGATGACATCGCGTTATGGCTAAATAAAACATCCCTTGTCATGTCCCATCCCTCAACAACAATTCAGCATCCATCCTTGGACAAAAGTGACTTTTTGGGAACTGTGCAGTCTAACACCAAACACTAAGGAGTCTGGGAGGAATACCGCCCACACTTGTGTCAGGTAATGGACATAGAAACTTCAGTCCCAGCTGTGCACTGTGAACCAACTCCAACCCTTCTTGACCATAGTCTGGGAGCCCTGGAAAACATGTCTCAGACAATCACTCATGGATGAGATAGCCTTGTGGAAGTCCAGCTTTCCAGCGGAGAGGTTCCAGGGTACCTTTGAAGCAAAATTAAAAAATGAGTTTGGATGCCATAGTTAGTAAAGACTGGAGGAGGTGATTGCTACTTCAAATACAAAGACAGCAATGGAAAGCTTCAAGAAACATGAAAAATCAAGGAAACGTGCTACCACCAGAGGGTCACAATAATCTAGTAACTGACCTGAACAACATGAAGATCTGTATTTTATCAGATAAATGAATTCAAAATAGCTGTTTTAAGGAAATCAACAAAACTAAGAGCTGGGTTTTTTAAAATGATAAACATTGATAAACCTTTAGCTAAACTAAAAGAGAAGGTTCAAATAAAATTAGAAATGAAAGAAAAGACATAACTGATACCATAGAAATAGGATCAGAGAGACTACTCTAAATAATTGTAAGTTAACAAATTGGACAACCTAGATGAAAAGAATAAATTTGTGGAAACAAACAACCTACCAAGACTGAATCACAAAGAAATAGAAAATCAGATTAGACCAATAATGAGTAAGGAAACTGAATGAGTAGTCAAAAAACCTCTCAACAAAGAAAAGCCTGGAACCAGATGGTTCCCCTAGTGAATTCTACCAAACATTTAAAGAATTAATACCAATCCTTTGCAAAGTCCTCCAAACAACAGAAGAGGAGAGAATGTTTCCAAACTCATTTTACATGGCCAGAATTACCCTGATACCAAAGCCAGCTAAGAACACTACAGGAAAAGAAAACTACAGGCCAATATCCCTGATGAATATAACTGCAAGAATTCACAACAAAGTATTAGCAAACCAAGTTCAGTAGGTAATTAAAGGGATCATAAATGATCAAATGGGATTCATCCCTGGGAGGCAAGCATGGTTCAAAATATGCAAATCAATAAATGTGATACACACCAGTGATAGAATGAAGGATAAAAATCATGTGATCATCTCAATAGATGCAGGATAAACATTTGATGAAGTTTGGCCTCCTTTTTTGATGAAAAACTCTCTATAGGGTATAAAAGCAATGTGCCCCAATATAATAAAGGCCATATATGACAATCGCACAGCTAACATTACACTCAATGGTAAAAGTTTGAAAGCCTTTCTTCTAAGGTGAGGAACAAGACAGGGGTGTGTGTCTACTACCATCACTCCATTTTAGCATAGTACCGAAAATTCTAGCCAGAACAGCTAGGCGAGAAAAAGAAATAAAAGAGCCAAATTGGAAAGGAAGAAGTAAAACTCTCTGTTTTCAGATATTGTGATTTTATATGTAGAAACTCCTAAGCTTTACCAAAAAACTGTTGGAACTAATCAACAAATTCAGTAAGGTTGCAGTCTATAAAACTAACATACAGAAATCAATTACATTTCTACTTGCTAACCACAAAATATCTGAAAAAGATACAAAGCAATCGATTATTTTCCAGTCTGTGTAGGCAGACCTTCTCTATGTAACTCCAACAGGGAAAAAAAGGAAGAAAGAAAGAAAGGAAGGAAGGAAGGAAGGAAGGAAGGAAGGAAGGGAGGGAGGGAGGGAGGGAGGAAGGGAGGGAGGAAGGAAGGAAGAGAGAAAGAAGAAAGAAAAAGAAAAAAGAAAAGATATGTTTGGATTCTTATTAAACATTTGGTAAAAGCCATAATTGACCCACATGAGAAGGGGGCCCTTTAAAGGAAGTTACCAGAAGGGTCCCAGGTGAGGCTCTGATGGCACTGTTAGAAATGTGTATGTCCTAGGTGGGAACAAAGGATATCCTCTTAGGGAAATCCAAAGTTACTTCTCCTACCAGCCACCCTCATGATATAGTATCCTATTTTAGGATACTCAGTTGCAACTTAGAGCAGACCACAGCTGAGCTGTTCTTGTCAACTGATATAAACGTTTGTTCTCTCTATCAAACTACAAGCTGTGGAGTTCAGGATCTCTGACCAGTGCTGAATGCTGAGCAGTGGTGACAGCTAACATCCTGGTTGGGCAAAGATTTTCACAATGGTATTATGTGCATCTGCACTATCAACTTCTAGTGTTTTCATTGTGGTTTCACATAACTTCTCTCTCTTGTTTGATATCAATGCTGTGAGTAGGTGGCAGCGATGACTCTCCTCTTTTATATGGGTGAGGACACTGAGGTTCAGAGTCGTTTAGTGATTCACTCCAAATCACACAGCTGATTAGCTGGTCAGGCAAGGACTTAGAACCTGGATCCAGTCCATATTCTAAGAGAAATGTCACAAGCAAAGCTGAACTATAGGTAAATAGATCCTGCTCGGTGGCGACCAGAGGAGTTTTTGGTAAACTTCAAAGCAAATTAAAGCAAACAAGCCAGTGAAAGAAAGACTTGTCTTAATGCATACACCCCAACCATTTTCCAGAGATAGTCTTCCACCTGCCTCTTCTGTATTAAACTTATTCATGGAAGGAACAAGTGTGGGGTTGCTTGATTTGAAAATAGGACAGTTGGACAGTTTCCTTTCTTGGAAAAGGACAAATATCTTCTAAGGATAATAGGAAGTAATGAAAAGGAAGCATGATTTCCCCCAACTGTGGCGTGCAAGAGAGAAATCAGTGATAATAACCAGGAGTTTAAATTGGTTTAAAAACTGTATTCCCATGGTAAGCTTAACCTTTTTCTCTTAAAAGCTTTGCTGGTGCTCCCTGGGAAATTCATAAGGATTGGAGGGCAAGGGGTCTCTGGCTCTGTTCCTGGTTGCATCACCCTGAAAGCTAATGGCACAGTTCAAACAGTGAGTATACCTCTTCCAGGAGACTGTGTTCTGCAGACTGAGGGAGGGTGGACTGGGAGCACTGGGGAAGTAGAATAGGAAAAATCAACAGCACTGCCTCCTTTTTCAAACAGACTTTTGGCTCACACCAGTACTAGTCACCAGACCTGGACTAAAACAAGCCCCAAAGGCCAAGGAGGTAGGCAACCAGTCTTATCTTTTCATCTCCAAGAGATCCATGATTCCAGGGAAACTGAGAAGCTCAGGTCTCCAGTGAACCACATAAAAGCTCTGTGTCATTTCATATGCAGAGTGGCATTTTCCCCTTAATTAGCCTAGTCACATTTCATCAAAGAGTCGATTGCTCCTTTCCAGAGACACTGAAGATGTTCTGCCTGCCTGTGGTGATAGAGGGATGGAGAAACATGAATCCAATGCTTCTCTTATTCATCGTTTGTCTCAATCTTGAGCATTTTCTTACTTCCACAGGGAGACAACAGTTTCTTGTGTAGGAAACATGGGTTTGGGAGCCAAATAGACTACAGTGAGTCTTGTTTCTATCACTCACAAGCTATGTGATCATGGGCACAGTATGTCCCCTTTAAGACTCAGTTTACCCATATATGAAACATGAATACTGCCAGTACTTACCACATATAGTTCTTGTGAAAATTGAGTAAGATCATGTATGTAAATACCTAACACAGGACCAGGCTCACAGTACTTGCACAACAAACATTGGTTCCTTTTCCCCAAACTTTTATTCCTAGCTCTTTGCCAGAATCTTCAACTATGTCAGTTACTTGGTCAGAGTCACCTGGGGGAGTGAATTTACCCAAAGTGTCCTTCTTTTTACAGAAACGTGAAGGCTCTTGGGGAGACCAGGCCCTCTGAGTTGTACCCCAGGAATGAGAAAAATTTGTATTGAACAGTCTACCATACTGTTTCATCTGGTTTCCTAGGTTGAAGGCATACATCTGAAAGACATGGTCAAAGTGAGGAGTCAGGGTTGAGATAAAATGTGTGACTAAAGGTTATGAGTGTATCTTTGAGTATGGAGCAAGGCACAGGCTAACTGGCTTTCTCAGAGTTAAAGCTGGGACTCTGAAAAAAAGCTGACCTTTGTAGAGTCAATGAACTCTTCCTTATGACCTGAAGACTTCCTTTTCTTGGTCTTTTTTTCATTTAATCATTCAGCAAGCCCATACCATTTATCTTAGTTTCCAGTGGCTGTACCATAAACTAGGAGGTTTAAAGCACCAGAAATTTTCTTCTTTCACAGTTCTGGAGGCCAGAAGTCTGAAATCAAGACGTCAATAAGGCTTTACTACCTCTAGAGACTCTAGGGAATTATCCTTCCTTTCCTATTCCAGCTTTTGGTGGTTGTCCTCATTCTTGGCTTCCTTGGCTTATGTCCTCATCATTCCAATATCTGCCTCTGTCTTCACATCACCTTCTTCTCCATGTCAGTCTCCCTCTGCTTTACTTTTAAAGGATATTTGTCATTGAATTTAGAGCCCACCTAGATAATCCAGGATGATCTCCTCATCTCAAGATCTTTAACTTAATTATATCGGCAATGACCCCTTTTCTAGGTCACAGTCACAGCTCCAAGGATTAGATTCCAGAAATTAGGAGCTTAGTGATCCTACCTTTTGAGGGTCCACCATGAAGC
Organism: Mustela nivalis; assembly: GCF_964662115.1. Lineage (NCBI taxonomy): Eukaryota > Metazoa > Chordata > Mammalia > Carnivora > Mustelidae > Mustela > Mustela nivalis. The sequence goes on from NC_139027.1 coordinate 77,420,065, forward strand.
CTCCTTAAACCACCCAAATCTTTATAGACCAACTGATTCATGACAACATGAGCCCAAGTATAACTCCTTTCAGGCATATTTGTATTATAAATATTTTAACCTAAAAGAAAAGAGCAATTCTTAATTTAGAAGGAAAAATAATCACTAATCGTGGTATTTGAGGTACTATCAAGGAACCGTTTCTTTCTTTTCATCATTTTCTTCCCAGAAAGCTCCCCTACTTCTACTTCTCACTTTATAGCTTTGTATTATGTGTTCAGTCCTAAACTAATCACAGGTGAGGGATGCTTTGTATTTCCACGGTTGGCTTAGTGCCTTATAGACTGATCAGGAAGTCACTCCTAGGGCTGGGGAGGTCAGGGAGGACCCAGCCTCTGAGAAACACATAACCTTCCATCAAAAGCAAAACAAAACAGTCTCAAGAAGGAAGTAGGAGTTGGTGGAAGGTTGGTGGAAGGCAGCTACCATTCCTGTATGCTACCCCCTTTCCCACCAGCTGTAGCACTGACGCCTACCATACACAGTGCTCCACCACATGGATCATACCTAGTTGGGGGCACTTGGCTGGAAGGAAGATGCAAAAAAGCATTTGGCATTTCTGCATGTGCTATCCTGATAGCTCTGAAATGCCAGAGGCAACAGGAGTAGGCTTTTTTTGTGAATATCAGCCGGATCTTTTAAAAAATGTTCTTTCAAAAGACAGCTACCTTGTCATAAGGCAAACAGCCAAACATGTCCACTCAGTATTTTTAAATTACCAAGTTTTCAAAGCACCAGGAAACAAAGCTCTTTTCAGAGCCAACAGGTTGGCAAGAAGTTACAGGAAGAAAGACCCAAGATATTTGCCTTTAAATCAGCTTAGAAAAAAGTAATAATAAATAAGCCTGTAGACTATAGGAAGATTAGCTGTATCTTACTTAGCCTGATTTGAACCTGTGACCTGCAGGTAAAGGGTAAAACTTTTCCTTCCAGAGGAAATGTCAAAATGGCAATTTTCACAGAGCAACCCCTGCCCTTGAGTTAGCTAGGAACCTCCCTTTCTCTAGCTCTGTACTCAGGGAGCTTATATTTGCTTTTGATACAAGTTATACCTTGTGAGGGAACTGTCTTGATTGTTCCTGTTTTGTTATTACTCTTACCTTTCAAATCTACCTCAAGTAGCCTCTGGGCATCTTACCCATGGAGCAGCACTAATAAGAGTTAAGTTCAGGCAGTGGAGCACTGGAGAAAAACTACTGCCTCATTATGCAATTGTACTACCATGGGATATATTTTATCTTACTCATGCTATTATGCCAAAGACCTCCAACTGGCAGCCTACTAGAAATGTCTGCCTTGCAGATTTTTTTACTTTTTAAATGAACTGCCTACATTTAAAATTATAAAAATGAAAAGAGTTGGATTCAAATATTTATTCTGTCTCTCCCACTCACACTCTTTCCTCTTCTAGGACTGCAGTTACATTATATATATATTAGGCGGTTTAAAGTTGTTCCACAGCTCAGTGATGACCTTTTCATTAAAAAGATTTTTTTCCACTCTGTTTTATTTGGGTAATTTTTATTGCTATTCTTCAGATTCACTCAGTTTTTTCTTCTGTGATGTTTAATTTGCCATTAATTTAAATGCAGTTTTTCTTCTCAGATTTTGCAGTTTATATCACTAGATCTTTGATTTGGGTCTTTTTAATACTATCTGTTCCTATTTGGACATAGGGAATTCTGTTATACTTACTTTTAATATTTTTGTCTGTTAATTCTAACATCTGTGCCAATTTTTCATCATTTCAATTGTGTCAGTTTATTTTTCTCCTCATTATGGGACACATTTTTTTTTTTAGCTTCTTTGCATATTTGGTAATTTTTCTTAAGTAGGCTCCATACCCAATGTGAACCCATGACCCCAAGATCAATTGCACTCTCAACCAAGAAAGTCAGCCAAGTATCCTATATACCTAGTGATTTTTGATTGGATGCTAGACATTGTGAATTTTAACTCATTGCACAATGGATATTTTTATTTACCCTTAAATATTCTTAAGTCTTATTCTAGGATACAGTTAAGTTAGTTGTAAATAGTTTGATCCCATTGAGTATCCTTTTAAAATTATTAGGCAGAACTGAAGTAGTGCTCAGTCTAGGACGAGTTTTCCCTACTAATAAGGCAAGATCTTTCTTAGTATTCGATGCCCTGTGAATAATGAGGTTTCCCATTCTGGCTGTGGGAACAGGCACTACTTCAAGCACTGGGTAGGTGCTAGATCCTCTCAGGTGGTTCTTTCCCAGGCAGGGAGTTTACCCACATATATATACTATTTGTTACTTGGGTAAAAACTTGAGGAAACCCTTTCTGTATATCTTTTCTCTAGTACATCTCACCTCTCCAATACAGTGTCATACAATTTTTAGCCACTGTGGTCTCCTAGACTGTTAGCTGTATCTCCCCAGCTCAGCAGTCCACCAGGCTATGTCTGGATTTTTTCCTCACTGAACTATGTCCTGGAAACTCTCTCACTGCATTAAGCTGAGTCAATTATAGGACTTGCTTTGTTTGTTTCCCATCTCAAAGGGATCATTCTTCATTACTACCTGACATCAAGCATCTTAAAAAAAAAAAAAAAAATCATTGCTTCTTTTTTTTTTTTAATTTTCGGTACTGTAAATAAGCTATGGTGAATATAAAGTAGAAGGTAAGTGAGAGGAGGTAACTGGACAAGGAAGTTACATCAGATGGACTCTGAAGAGGTAGCTTTTTTTTTTTTTAAGATTTTATTTATTTATTTGACAGATAGAGATCACAAGTAGGCAGAGAGGCAGGCAGAGAGAGAGGAGGAAGCAGGCTCCCCGCTGAGCAGAGAGCCCGATGTGGGGCTCGATCTCAGAACCCTGAGATCATGACCTGAGCCAAAGGCAGAGGCTTAACCCACTCTGCCACCCAGGTGCCCCAAAATCATTGCTTCTTATATTTTATCCTTTTCATGATTGCTTTGATGGATAGATAAATCCTGGCTTGTTATTTTTAGTTGGAAGTGAAAGTTTTTCTCTTCTTAAATTTCATTATTTATTTGTATTTCACATAATGAAATAATACATGTTTAAAATTCATTAAAAAGTAAATCTACAGGGGCACTTGGGTGGCTCAGTTGGTTAAACATCTGACTCCTGATTTTGGCTCAGGTCTTGATCTTGGGGTCATGGGATTGAGCCCTGCATAAGGCTCCTCCCCAGGCTTGGGCTTGGGATTCTCTCTCCCTCTCCTGCTCCTGACCCCACTGCCTACTTGCACCATCTCTCTCTCTCTCTCTCAAAAAAAAAAAAAAAAAGAAGAAGAAGAAGAAGTAGAAGAAAAGTGTCTATAAAAGTCAGTACTTCCAGTTCAGGAAAGATATAGCAAGTAATTTAAAAACTAGACAGAAGGCTCTGAAAAGTAAATGATAGCAGACATATGTAGGAAGGAAACCAGAACTAAATGTACTAATGACCTGACCTGGTGATGAGTTCTTTTTTTTCTTTTCTGTATCTCCTGGTCTGGATTCAAAGACCAAATTCCCAAACTATACCAACTATATCCCAAAGAAAACCTCTTTCTGGCTTGAGGTGCACAAAAGGGGACAGTTCTGAATAGCACAGCAAAGTCTTTGAGAGCTGAACAGACATTGAAACATAGTCCATAGAAGACAAATTGGAATTGTACCCTGAACTTAACAGGCTTATTGCCTATTAAAATAGAGAAGTAAACAAAATATTTATATTCTCCATGGGATTTAACTGAGACAAAGAATCTTATAGTATTCAAAATCTCAATTTAAATGTTTTGGATCCAATTCAAAATTACTTGACTTATGAAGAATCAGAAATAGCTCCATAACTAACAAAGGAAAAGACAACTGATAGACACCAATCTCTAGTGATGCACATGGAATTTTCAGACTTTAAGGGACCATTTTATTCATATTCCAGTAAGTAAGTATGAATATCCTTAAAACAAATGGAAAGACCATTAAAAAAAAAAAAATCTCAGCAGTGGGCTCTCTGCTCAGTAGGAAGCCTGCTTCCCTCTCTCTCTCTCTGCCTGCCTCTCTGTCTACTTGTGATCTCTCTCTGTCAAGTAAATAAATAAAATCTTAAGAAAAAAAAATCTCAGCAGAGAAAAAGAAGTATTGAAATCAAGAACCAAATGGAGTTTTTAGAACTGAAAAACACAATAAACAAATTTTTAATAAACAAAATCTAGAAATCACTTGAGGGGATCAGTAGCAGAATGGGAAGGACAGAAGAGAGAATCAGTCTTGAAAACAGATTAATAGAAATTATCCGATCTTGAAAATACTCAAAGAGGCAATTTCAAGGGAAATTGGAAAATATTTTGAATCATTAGAAGACATTAGAAGATATTTTGAACTAAATTAAAATTTAAATACTCCATGTTAAAGTTTATGAACTACATTTAAAGCAATGCTGAGAGAAGTCTTTAGTACTAAATGCTTAAACTAGGTGATAAGAGAAAGAAAACTACACAAGGGTATCCCTCATGATTGCAGTTGTAAGAATCCTCAATAAAATATTAACAAATGAAATACAGCAATATGTAATAATCGTAATACATCACGAATCTATACCAGGAAGATAAGGCTAGTTCATCATTAAAAATCAAATCAGTGTGGCTCACCATATTAAAGACTAAAGAAAAAGAAGTGATCATATTAATTGATGCAGAAAAAAGCATTGACAAATTCTAACATTCATTTATGACAAAAGAAAAAATCTCAGCAACCTGGGAATAGGCACATTCTTAATAAAGTGTATCTATAAAAACCCACCTCTTCCTTAAGAATAAGAAAAAGACAAATACATCCACTTTCATGATCCCTCTTCAATATTCTACTCTAAGTCTTAGTACAATTAAGGCTGGACAAAATAAATAAAAGGTATATATGTATGTATTGCAAAGCAAAAAATAAAAATGTCCCTATTTGCAAATGATATGATTGCTTACCTAAGAAGGCCCAAAGGATTTGTAAAAGAGCTTCTAAAACTGATAATGGACTTTAGCAAGGTTGTAGAATACGAGACTAGCATACAAAAATCAATAGCATTTCTGTATACCAGCAATGAATTAGAGAAAAGTGAATTTTTTAAAAATATCACCTATAATAGTTCCAAAATAAGTGATAGTTAGGTATAAATCCAAGAAAACATGTGCAAGATTTATATGCTAAAAACTAAAAAACACTGATGAAAGAAATCAAAGTAGCCCTAATAAATAAAGAGAAATATAGTGTTCATAAATCAGAACACTCATGTAGTTGTGTTAATTCTCCCCAAAGAGTTGCCATATTTAGGGGGGAAAAAAAAAACATTTCAGGATGCCAAATTAAATTTGAACTGAAAGAAATCAAAGTAGCCCTAATAAATAAAGAGAAATATAGTGTTCATAAATCAGAACACTCATGTAGTTGTGTTAATTCTCCCCAAAGAGTTGCCATATTTAGGGGGGAAAAAAAAAACATTTCAGGATGCCAAATTAAATTTGAATTTTAGATAAGCAAGGAATATTTTTTAGTATAATTAAGTTCCATGCAATATTTGGGATGTTATAATGCTAAATATTCATTTGGTTTTTTTATCTTAAGTTTAAACTTAACTGGATGTCCTGTCTATTATCTGGCAACCATGCAGGGCCTACCTGATTTTTGAGAATTAATGCAATAATAGAACTTTTTGTAGATGTAGGGAGACTGATTCTAAAATGTGAAAAGGCAAAAGACCTAGAATAACCAAAATAATTTTGGAAAAGAAAATTTGAGGACTCACACTATTCAATTTTAAAACTTAATCTATTTTTTTAAAGACTATTTATTTATTTGACAGACAGAGATCACAAGTAGGCAGAGAGGCAGGTTGGGAGAGAGAGAAGAGGAAGCAGCCTTCCTACTGAGCAGAGAGCCCCATGCGGGACCCTGAGATCATGACCTGAGCCGAAGGCAGAGTCTTAACCCACTGAGCCACTCAGGTGCCCCTAAAACTTAATCTAAAAATAAGTAATCAAGATAATGTTTAGACCTAAATAAAATAGACCTATGGAGTAAAATAAGAGAGTCCAGAAATAGATAATCACAAGTATGATCAGCTGACTTTTTAAGATAGTTTGTTTTATTAAGATAAAATTCACATCTATAAAATTTACTGTTTTAATCATTTAAAGTGTACAATCCATGATCAATTGATTTTTTACAAAGGTAGGAAGACAATTCAGTGGATAAAGGATAGTCTTTTCAACAAATGAAACAACTAGACATTTGTATGCAAAAAAAAAAAAAACAATAACCAGCCTATGCCTCAGAGTATTTTATAGAAAAATTAACCTCAAATGGGTCATAGATCTATATGTAAAATCAGAAGTGTAAATTTTATATCTAAAAATCAAAGGAGAAAAAGATTGTGACCTTGAGTTTGGCTAAGAGTTCTTAGGAATAAAAAACTGACCCATTAAAGAAAAAAAAAAAATGATGAATTGGACTTCATCAAAATTGAAACTTTTTTCTGCAAAAGACGTTGTTAAAAGAATTATAAACGACCAGCAAATATTAACAAATCACATATCCAACAAAGGACTTGTATCCAGAATACATAAATAAACTTCAAAACTCAACAGTAAGAGAACAACCCAGTTTAAAAAATAAGCAAAAAGTCTGAACACACTTCACCGAAAAAGACATAGCATGGCCGATAAGCACTTGAAAGATGCTCAACACCGTTAGTCATTATGAAAATGCAAATTAAAACCACAGTGAAATACCTTTATACACCTATTAGAATGACAGAATGAGAGAAGAGTGAAACAGCAGCCAAAATGCTAGTGGGAATGCACAACAGCTGGAACCCTCATACACTGCCCGTGGGAATGCATAATGATAGGGACACTCTGAAAACAATTTAGCAGTGCTTTTAAAAAAATTTTTTTTAATTTTTATATTGGTGGTGGTGGTGGTGGTGACAGGTGGTAGCTATAGCAGTTCTTTTTTTTTTTTTTTTAAGATTTTATTTATTTTTTTTAACAGACAGAAATCACAAGTAGGCAGAGAAGCAGGCAGAGAGAGAGGGAGGAAGCAGGCTTCTTGCTGAGCAGAGACCCCGATGTGGAGCTTGATCCCAGGACCCTGGGATCATGACCTGAGCCGAAGGCAGAGGCTTAACCCACTGAGCCACGCAGGCGCCCCAGCTATAGCAGTTCTTATAAAGTTAAGTATATATTTATAATATAATCCATCAATCCCACTCCTAGATAATTATTCTTAAGAACTGAAAACTATACAGAAATGTTTATAGCAGCTTTATTTGGATTCACCAAAAAACTGGGAACACCCTAAATGCCCTTCAGTGAGTGAATGGCTAAGCAAAACATAGTATACCTTTTCAATGGGTCACTAAGTGATAAAAAGGAGCAAATTGCAGCACCTGGGTGGCTCAGTCCTTAAGCCTTTGCTTTGGCTCAGGTCATGATCCCAGGGTCCTCGGAGGGAGGCCCCAGTCAGGCTCCTTGCTCAGCGGGGAGCCTGCTTCTCCCTTGCCCTCTGCCCTCCCCCTGCTTGTGTTTCCTCTCTCGCTGTCTGTCAAATAAATAAATAAAATCTTCCCAAAAAAATCTGTGAATATATAAGAAGGAGCAAATCACTGATACACTCAACAAATGAGTGAAGCTTAAACACATTCTGCTAAGTGAAAGCAACCAGTATCAGAAGGTTACATATTGTATGGTTCCATTTACATGATATTCTGGAAAGGGCAACACTATAGAGATGAAGACCTGATCAGTAGTTGGCAGAGCTTAGGCACCGGAGGCAATTTCACCACCAGAGGTAAAGCAAGGGAGTTCAGAGCAGCTAATGGAACTGTTCTGTGTTCTTACTGGGGTGATAGTTATACAAATCTATATGTGTGTTAAAACTCATAGAAGTGTACATGCACACACATGTATTTCATTCATTGTAAACAAAAAGGATACATATATTGCAGATGTGTGCTCAAATGTTTAAAATGTTGAAGATGCACCATCAAAAAGTTTGAAAGTAGTTTGGAGTAGAAGTATGCCCCTCATTTTACAGTTGGAGAAACTGAGGCCAGAAAGTGAAAGTATATTCCTTTCAAAAATGCATGAAGCAACCATAAGAGTATATTTTCTCTCGGGAGCTCTCCCTACTGCCTGACTTAAATCTCAAGCATATCCAGGCAGTTTAATTTGGCTTCTTTAATTAAGGTAGTTTCTAAATTCAGAGTTTTCTGTAACAGAATGGAATCATGGTTATATATGTGCAAGTTAAAATTGGTATGAATGAAAAACATATATATCCTATTTTGCAGAGTGTGCCATCAGCATGATCCCAGCTCCTGATGGACAGTCCTATGGCTGTTAGGGAAGATGTCTATAGGATGCCAGAGACTGCAAAACAAATAAACAGATAAATTGGTGGGCACTCTATCTAGACCACTTGAATCTGAAGCCAGGCCATGCTACCTACTAGCAGTGGGACCCCAGGTTTGGTTTTTCTCTATCTCCATTGCCATATCTGTAAATTGCACCCCAATTTTATGTACTGGTTAGAGATTTAAAACATCTCACCAGCAATTATAATATGACACAGTACTTATACTTAACATTTTAAGATGTTAAAATGTGATTTAAAAAAAAAAAAACAGCATGTCTTAGAATTAGAGATAGTAATGCTTATCCCACTGGATTGTTTTGGTGATTAAAAAAAAAAAAAGGTGTTAAAATTAATGCCTGACACATAGTTCTCAATGAATAGTTGTTAACTATCATTATGATTATATTGTTGTTATTATTACCATTACTAATGTTATTATTGTAAGAAACAAATAGTGGAACTTGCATTGTAATAAATTGTAAAACGCCCCTCCCACTCCATTCTGCCTTCTGCCTCCCCTACCACTTTGCTGTTGAATTTTCAAGCTTTGGCACATGCAAACACAGAATGTGTGGACGTTACCAGAGGAAAAAACGTGAGAAACTTTTACCACTTCTCAATTCTTGTGAGAGAAAAACCACAATGACACTCTACGTGTTGTGTTGGCAAGGTCATTTCTTGCATTGGCACATACACCGGTTCCCACGAGTTGAGGGAATCAGAGAAGGAACTTGAACTAACAGAGCAGTGTGAGTGTCAACCTGGCACTGAAGAACAGGGGACAGGAAGCTGTGTGTAAGGTGGCGGAGCCTGTGTTTCTAGGTTTACCGTTTGCCAGCTGTGGCATGGGGCTTAGTGCCATCTCAGTTTCACTTTCTTCTCTGTGAGACAGAGAGAAATAATGACCACTTTACAGCCACTGAGGGGTGTACATAAATTAGAGCTCCAGTTGGGTTAATGGGCTGGAAAACTCAACCATGGCTACAAAAGGAAGCTGGTTAGCCACATGATTCTTATTATTTGTATTTTAATGCAAGTTCTTTGAATTTGTCCTGCAGTCCTCTATCTTACTGTAGGAATGAGCAGTGTATAGGGGGATACCTCAGACCTGATCCCAGGCCATTCTGTTTTTCTTTTTTTCTTTTCTTTTCCTCTTTCTTTCTTTCTTCCTTTCTTTCTAACTTTTCCTTCCTTCCTTCCTTCCTTCCTTCCTTCCTTCCTTCCTTCCTTCTCCTTTCTTATTCTTATTCTTTCTTTTCCAGAGAGGGAGAGAAAGGGGGATGGGAAACAGAGGAAGAGAGAGGCTCTTCAGCAGGCTCCATGCCCAGCGAGGAGCCCAATGTGGGGCTCGATTTCACAACCCTAAGATCATGACTTGAGCCAAAATCGGGTTCTTAACTGACTGAACCACCCAGGTACCCCTCAGAGTCATTCTTACTGGGGTGCTGGACCCCGTGCAAATTCCTTTGTGTGCTTGGACCCTTCACCCAAACCTTGTTGTTCAGGAGCTACCTGGTTCAGAGGCTCTAAGTAGCCTTGGGGGAACTGTCAGTGCTAGAGATAAAAAGGATTAAAAATGAAACATTCCTGGGATGCCTGGGTGGCTCAGTTGGTTGGACGACTGCCTTCGGCTCAGGTCATGATCCCGGAGTCCCGGGATCGAGTCCCGCATGGGTCTCCCAGCTCCATGGGGAGTCTGCTTCTCTCTCTGACCTTCTCCTCACTCATGTTCTCTCTCACTGTCTCTCTCTCAAATAAATAAATAAAATCTTTAAAAAAAAAAAAAAGCGAAACATTCCTTAAGGACTGAGCATGTAAAGAAACTTCCTGAGAAGTGCTCAGTGCCAGGTACTGATACGATACCCATTGTTATTCTAGAAATTAGTTGTTACAAACTCCAGGTTCAATGGAACCAGGTTCCATTGAGGCAGGCGATATGCCCAGGATCTTATAAATGAAGCCCCTGACCTTCCAGGCTAGATTCCGCCTCACGTGGTGCTGTGCTGAAGTGACAGGCATTTAATACCACACTCAGATTGCCCCGGTGACAGTGCTGAAGGTTCCTAATGAGAACCTCCGGTCTGCTGAGTGCTAGCTAAAGATCCTTTCTTCCTTTCATTCTTTCATTTCACACCTGTCTGTTGAGAGTGTTGCCTGTGCTCTAGATCTAGAAATACCCCCAGGGAATCTGACACACAACCCTGAATCCGGAAGTTCACAGAACAATGGGAAAGACCACAAGTAGACCCAGGTTTCATGTGGCCCCAAACTTAAACAATTTGAAAACAATTTCCTCTTTAGGAAAAGGGAAATAAAATTAGCAAAAGGGTCTTGGAAGGAGCAAGGGAGGGTCCTAAAGTTTAACTTGTATTAGCTTCCTTGCAATTCTGCCTTTGGGGGAAACCAATAAGCAGACCTGCTCTGACAATTATATGTATTCAGGGCTGATGGGGAAGCAGAAGAGTCTCTTAGAAGAAATGCTGTCTAAGCTATGACCCCCTTCCCCGGATGGGGCAGGGAGACCTGGCAGAGGGAATAATGGGGTATAGGATCCAGGTAAGGGAAAGAAGCTGCCATAGTTTTCAGGGAGTGAGGAGAAAAAGCATCTTTCCTCCTTCCTTCACTGCACCCCAAGGCATTAAGGTCTCTCCCACAGGGCCACATTCTAGAGGTTAACTGGACTTGTTGCAGGCAGGCTTTCTGTCTTTCCTCCCAGCTGCTTGGGAGACCTCAGGTCCCAGGAGAAGGCGTCCAGGCTTGTTGTCTGCACTCCAAGAACACAAGCTTGCATTGGGCATTTGTTGAAATCAAACAATCCAGAAAAGCTTCCTTTGTCAGAAGTTAACTTGAGGTGCAACAGGCTCTAAGCAAGAATAGATAGGGGAAGGGGGGAAGGAGAAGTGGAGAGAGACTGACTTCTAAAATAAAATCCTTCATTGAAATTAAGAACTCGAGAGACATCCGTTCTAACCCAGAGTGGGTGAAGTTAGTATCCCCTCCAAAAGCAATCAGCAGGGTGTGCTAGTAACTCTAAGTTTCAAAGGTGATGTTCTAATACCCTTATTTCCTCTCCGTGCAGCCAGTACCCTGCCTGCTCCACCGCCATGCCAATGTACCCCCACTGGGACTCCTTCAATCCTCACAAGCCCGGGCGGAGAGTAGATGGAATGACTTGTATGTTGGAGCCCATGTCTCCAAGCTGTGCACAGCTGGAGCAGCAGCCTATGTCCTGCAGCGCAGTGAGGACTTGGAGGTTCACTTTCCCTGGGAAGTTCCAGAACAGTCACCACACAGAAAAGGTTGGTAATGTTGGTCATCATAGGGAAGCCCCTTCTAGGCAACCAAGTCTGGGCTCTGCTCCTGTGTGCACTTCACCTTCTTTGATTTACTTTTTCTTCTCAGTTACCCCATTTGTAAAATGGGAATAATGATACTTGTGGTTGAGAAGGGAGCAATAAGCGGGGGAGGGTTAGATCTAAAAGTTCCCTAGGTTCGGGGTACAGAATGTTACATTTGAGGCCTCTGCCTGGTGGCTCCCTCGCCACCCCCATACTTTCACCACACACTGTGCTGCAGCCTCTCCAAGATCACCTGAAGGGAGGACCCTGACCAAGTTCAGCTGTGGGTTGAGAATGGACCTTTCTCCCAGGAAATGATAAGGGATGTCTCCTGCCATGTCACACCTGCACCAAAGATGCGAGCAACCTGGCATTGTAATGGGGGGTGGTGTGGCTGGAAGAGCAAGTCCTCTCCAGACACCTGTAGCTCAGCACACTGCTGTCTTTCTCCTGCTTCATCACCCTTCTCTTGGGCCACACCTGCACGTGCGTCTTTTTTCACAGCTACAGGGTCCTTGTAGTTATTTTTCACACATTAAATGGGAAAAGAATGAGGAAAATGGAGAGGGAATCTAATTTGCACTGCTACTTAACCCAAATGGGGCATCCTACTCTCCAGCAAAGGGAGAAGGGACCAAGTAGAGGCTGCTGTTCTCTGCTCACCAAAAAGCCACGCTCTCCTCTTATTCCTAGCTCTCGAGCAAATTATGTTTCCTTGCCTCTCTTGCGGTTACATGTGGCCACGTGACAAAGTCATAGCCAACAGGATGTAGGTGACCTCACCCATAAAACCTTCCAGGCTCCATGCTCCTCCATGATTTTTTTTTCTTTCTGGATGGTTCCACTGGCTCCAACCTCCAAAGTGACTGTGGAAGCCTGAAGAGACAGGGCCACCTTTTGACCTGTTAACTCACTCAATGCTCTTAGGTGAATAAGAAATTACCATCCATTGTGTTTGAGCTTTTATACATTGGGTTATACCTGTTGGAACTGTTAGCCTACCCTAATTCATACAGAACAGAATAGCTCACAGATCTTGCCACCTCCAGGAAGCCCATGCCAATGTCTTCCTTCTTTCACCCCCATTCCTTTATCATCTGCTACCTTATATTGCTATTTAATGGAATGTTAACTAAAATTCAGACTAGGGACTCATGTCTTCTCTATTTTGTGTCATGTCTAGCAAAGAGATGCTTATAGTCATTAGATAAATCTTCCCTTTGTGCATTTAGTGGGCAGTCCTTCTCCCAAGAATGCCCCTTCAAAGTCTTTTTCTCTGCCTCTGATAATCTTCCGCCATCCCATTTGCAATTATTTGCAGTTTCCATCTCTCTCCCTTCTTGGGGTCTTCTCTTTCCACTCCACGCCACCGTGATCTTTCCCCCCTTCAATATATTGACTGCACCTCTGGTCACAGTTTCATTGAGACAACTTTTGCATTAAATGTCTTAGCATTCTGCAGTGTAAACCATAAAATAATGGTGCGTTTAAGAGATGGGCAAGGACCAAGGAAAGGAGAGAAACTGGAAAGGAGAAGTTAAGGAACAGGAAGAAAATTTTGGAGAGCTTGGATGTCATGGAAACCAAGGGGAGAGAGCATTTCAAGAAGGGAGAGGAAACAGCATCAGCTGGTGTGGTTAAGTACACTGGGGACTCCACACACGGGCTTAGCAAGGTAGAAATGATGGGTCCCCTCGATGAGCAGTGAGCTCCAGCACCTGGGCTTAGATGGGATAGAGTGTAAGAAAAGGAGATAGGGAGCATACCTAACTCTTAAGGAATTTAGGGAGGAGAAGAGGTTTGAGAGGTGGCCAGAGAGAGGTGAGGCAGGGTGTGAGATGTTTTTTAGGATGGGTGAGTCTGACTGATGGGAAAGAATGGCAGACGGGGGGAGGTTGAGGAAGAGGATGAGAGGTGGCCAGCACCAGAGTTCCTGAGAAGCAGGGCTGGGTAATGGGTCCAGGACACAGGTGGGGGCCTGGGCTGAGGGGACCCACTTCCATGATAACTAGTGGGATGGAGGAAGGGCACTCATCCTTTCTTCTTTCCTACGTGGTTGTGGGGTTAGGTGGTAGAAAGTCAAGTGAGCCCTGGGCTGATGGCTTTGGTGTTTTGTCAGAAAAGGAAACCGAGTGATCTGCTGGAAAGAGGAGCAGCCTCCGATGGCCCCAGTTCCCTTCCACTCCCAATACTATCCATTCTAGGGGTGACAGCAGGGTTCCTCAGCCATCTCTCACAGCTCTCACCTCAGCTTCAGAGGCAGACCTGCAGTCTAACACCTCGAAAAAACAGGGGTGGGTCCCTGGGGCCTTTCTGGAAATAACATTCATTCAAGTTCTAGTTTCTCTAAATCCTGGACTGCTTCTCTTTCATTGTTCTTCCTGGACCCAGCATGGATTTAACTGGAAAATAGAGGGCCTATTGTTCTGATGCAGTGATAGGAATAGAATTCATTTTGAGAAACTTAGTTGTTAGAATTTTTTTTTTTTTTAAGAGATTCAGCATCGTTTTCTCATAAGGCAGATGCTCGGTGACTGCGTTTGTCCCCTGTTCATGATGGGCATGTGGATAAAGCCAGTGGTCCCATGCCACGTGGTCTGCGCCTGGACCTATCTCCATAGCTCTCCAAATAATCCCAGTACTCCCAGTTTTTGGAGGCCGGCTGGGCGCCTTAGCGTCCGCCAGAGGGCGCCGTTGGCTCACAGAGCCGGCCGCGGTGGCCCTAGGCCTGGGGGTGCAGCGCGGACCACAGCGCTGTCCATTAGCCCAGTGACTAAATCACTTTATTACTTCATCCCGTTAAGCGAGCCAGCCATCGCCAGGGCGCTCAACTGTGCAAGCAAGAGAGGAGCTAACAAGATTTGTGACATCTTCTTATTTCGAAGTGTCATTCTTGTGACAAGTATTTATAGAGCACAGGGTTGTACCTACTGTGTCCAGGATCCTGGAGAGTAAGTATGGAGATGAGTCATACTGTCTCTCCAAACTTAAAGACCTTTCAGGGAAGTGGCAGAATTAAGAGAAGTCCCAAATTTAAAAAAACTGTAGTTGGGCAGAGGTCAGGGCTATGAGAAGTGAGGGGAAGTGGTGGGAGAGTTCAGGGAGGGAGATCCAGAGGTTCAGCCAGGGACATAAGGACTGGGACAGGGAGGGGTTGGGCCTTAAAAGAGAGAAGGATTTGCTACTCTGAATTACATCTTGGTTGCAAGAGAACCTGTGAATTAACTAGTTCTGGTTGTACATCTGTTATACCTAAATGATTGTTATCGGTGATGAAAAGGCAATATTCCCTGCCCTGGAGATCTAGCTCCTTAATTTTGAAAGGAAATTAGAAATAGAAATGGATTGGCCAAATATCCAGAATGGGTTAGAAATATATAACGTAATCCGAACACTCAGATTAAAAAAAAAAAAAAAACCCAAACCAAAAAACCATGTGTATGTTTTGAGGGGGGCCACGTCTGGCTGGTTCAGTTGGTCGAGCATGTGACTCTTGATCTCAGAGCCATGAGTTTGAGCCCCACGTTTGACAGGGAGGCTATTTAAAATTAAAAATTTTTAAAAAATGGTTTCACTGAACAGTAAGATCAGTCCTGCTAATTCATCATTAACCACAGGAGCCCACAGAAACAGCTGTTACATTTGGTACAGTTATAAAACCATTCACCAAAGATACATCTAATTGGTGTTACCAGACAAGACGCAGAAATAGAGAAGTTAAGGAAGAATAAAGTTTTTTTTTGTTTTAAGGACCTTGTTTACACATATCCCCAAAACCTAAGGAAGAACTCTGTGAATATCATTGTCCCCCAAGAATTATTACAAGTCTGTAATATCCAATTGCACTGAGGCCAGTTAACTTTGGAACCAGTACATTAAAACAAACCTGATTTGATTTACAGAAATTTTGTTTCCAACATATAAAGGGTAATTGGAGTTCTTATCATTAAATGGCGTTGCAATGGTTCTAGTGTAATAATGCAGGAAAATCAGTAAACTGCAACTAGGAAGCATTAAGAGTTGATTGTGGACCTCTAGCTAGTGCTTTCTTTGGGTATTGTTAAAAATTCTCTTGTGTAGCAAGTCAGTGAACTTCTCTAGCTCTCAGTTTCCTCATTTAATAGAGGAATTTAATAATAAGAAAGAATATAGGCCAGTTCATCTCCCAAATCTTGCAGTGTGTAACAAACAAGTCTTAGTTCTGCTGTGTCCAAATGCCTCCTTAGTGCTGACTTGGTTCTGAAGTCTCTTGAAGGATCTGCAGGTTCTTTGACATTAAACATAACTGAGGGAAGGGGAGAGGGGCTTAGGTGGCTGCTAGTTCTGAAACGGCTGGATTCTCAGTGTCATCTGAAGTCTTCTGCACGCAGTGGCCCAGGGCCATGGGGGATTGGACAGTTTCCCTCTGACTGTGATTGTCCTTACCTCTACATTTCTATTACCCTTTCCAACTGTGCCATTTATCTGTCATTTACTGTGTGCTGCCTTGAGTCATCCTTCTGCACCTGATACCTGAGGACAGGGTCTATGGCATTCTTCATTGCTCTTCACCAAACAGTCCATACTCCTCACCTCTGCACATGGGGGAACTTCCCAGCCCCTGGTGGTGGGGAGAGAGCAGCCATGTGACTGGTTCTAGCTAACAGGTAGTGAGCAGAAGTGAACGTCATTTAGTACATCCAGTGGACTATTAGTTGCCTGACCCTCTAGAGGTTCTTTTGCTTGTTGCCCATGACCAGCTAAGTTCCAGATAGTGACTTTTCTGTTGGCCTGGATGTAGGAACAAGAATGATACTGAGCTGGGGCAGAGCTCCCAGCCAACCTGCCACAGATTTAGAGCAGCGTGAGGAGAAACCTGTTATTTTAAGACCGTGGGATTCGGAGACTGTTTATTGCAGCAGCATGACCTGGCCCAGTCCGACTAATAAGGGGTCAATGTGTGTCATCATCTTTGCTTCCCCAGTGCTCCCAATGACGTGGCACTTAATACCAACTGCTAAATAAATGACTTCCTGTCTCCCCCACTGGAGTAGGAAACATCCATATATCTATTTGTCCTCCCTAGAGCACCTGCCCAGGATTGTGAACATAGCAGGTGCTTAGCAAGACCCATGGATTAATTTGTATATTTAAAAGTCCCAAGATGCAGGGCACCTGGGTGGTTCAATCAGTTAAGTGTCTGACTTTTGTTCAGGTCATGATCTCAGGGTCCTTGGACTGAGCCCTGCACTAGGCTCCCCGCTTAGCAGGGAGTCTGCTTGTCCCCCCCTCTCTCTGCCCTTCTCCCTGCTTGTGCTCATGCTTGCGTGCACACGTGCTCTCTCTCAAATAAATAAATAAATTTAAGGAAAAAAAAAGAAGTCCCAAGATGCAGCTCAACATAACAGCCAAAGACGTGGTATGTGATGTTCCTTACCATACGGTGCTTGAGTGAGTGGGATGCAGGGTCAAAGGAACTGAGAAAAGATGGGCAGTAGTCCATCTGCCTGCATCTGCCTTTAAGCTCTGTTGGGGTTACCTCTGATTCTTATATCTCTTTGTAGGGTGTGAGTGAAGCTTGGTCTCTGGGTCATAGCAACAGAGTTCAGAGCAGAGTCAAGGCCAACATAAGACAGGGCAGGCTAGACATAGGCCAGCAACCAGAGGGAGGAACTAGGGTGAGGTTAGAAGCGGGGCTGGGACACAGGTCGGGGGTAGGCCAAGCAGGGCCAACAGAACTCTGGAAGGTTTTCAGTGTCATTTTGTTGCTGCATATTCCATCACATAGCCCAGGTGGTTGAATTTTGTTCCACAGGGCATGTGTGGAATGGATGACAGTCCCTGACCAGGCCGACCTTTGCAGAAGCCATTAACATTCTATAAATGGCATCCACTAGCACAGCAACAAGGACATGAATATTGATATGCTAGTCTAAGGTTCTGGCACCCCATCTCTGCTTCCTTTAATCCATCACAACAATATCCACAGGCTGTTTCTTTTTGACTAGAGGAAATCATCTTTAGGCATGGATCCTCTATTGCTCCAACATCCTGTTTGGGGGGTGAATTTTCTGGGGGGGGGGGAACTGCAGAAGATTAACCTATCCATCCCTGCAAAATTGCCTTTTTAAGGTATTAACTCTAGGTATGCTGTTCCCGACCTTAGAATGATCAGTGTCTCATGAGGAAAAAATTCAAACTCATTTACAGGCTCCCCAGAGTCTTAATGA
Source organism: Mustela nivalis (assembly GCF_964662115.1). Lineage (NCBI taxonomy): Eukaryota > Metazoa > Chordata > Mammalia > Carnivora > Mustelidae > Mustela > Mustela nivalis. Next base: position 77,438,037 of record NC_139027.1, read on the forward strand.
TCCCACTCAACCTACCTAACCTCACCTCACCTCCTCTTCCTGCCTGCCAACATGCCAGGTCCATCTGATGGCTGACTCATCCCACACAGCTGTGCTCTTACCTACTTGTGCTCTGCATACCCTGTTCCCATTGCCTCCAGTGTCCTTCCCTCTGCTCTTTGCCTACTGGAAGGTCTAAACTGATGGGTGATGCCTTCCCAGGCAAACCCAGGCAGGGGGTGAGGCTGCCTTTGTGCTGTCACTCTCAGAGAGGCTGGAGCACCCCTACATCTGTTTTAGTACTTGATCATGTGGCCTTGGGAGCTCTTGCTCAATCAGTCCTTTTCCCCAAGAGCTTAATTTTTAAAGCACCCTCTTGGTCATCTTTGTTCAGTTTTGAACAATTCATTCTTCCTTCCCCTCACTCAAAGCTCACAAAATAACTAGGCAGTAGTTGGAATCCAAGGGACATCTTACTCAATGTCAATGCCAGTCTCTCTGCTGTCTTTCAGAACTGCATATAGAGGCCAAGAAGAGGATCTAGTAGGCAAAGATTATTGATTGGAATTTTACTTTTTAAACTTTCCCACCGGTAAGGGCTTGTTTTTCTTTTCGTGTGAATCTGGAAACAAGCTCACATCTGGCATCTCCTTGGTGATCCTGGAGAATACAGATTTTTGTTCAGCCAAGCCGGAGAGTAAGAAGGTGAGAGATTTATTCAGAAATAAGGATGTAATAGGAGCAGGAAATTAGGAATGTTTGCAATGTAAAGTACCAGCATTCTCCCTTTTCATTTAGATATTCATTCAGTACAACACAGGCAGTTTGGCGAGAACTCTTCATCCCCCCCACCCCCCTCACCCCTTTTTAGACTTGGAATTAAAAGGCAGGCACTTGTTGTGATGAGCACGGGGAGCTGAATGGAAGTGTTGAATCACTATATTGTACACCTAAAACTAAGATTACACTGTATGCTAATTGGAATTTAAGTAAAAACTTACAAAATTGTTAAGACCCACAAAAAAAGAAGGTGAGGTTACACTGGTGTTGGTCACATCTGAGAATTGCAGCCTGATTGTTCACATGGTGTAACAGACAGCCTGCTAAGAGGCAGAGGCTGTTCTCCTGTAACCATAGCTGGGTCACAAGGAAGTGGTATTGGAAGTTTGTAGGTTATTGGTTTTAAGAATACCTAACCACTGAGATGGCAGTAGACCCTATTTATTTATATATATCTGGGAAGTCTTGTCTGGGGAGAGATGGAATATGGTATCATGCAAAAAGTTCAAGTTCAGCATGCCCTTAATTCTAAACGTATTTCCTATATAACACATTGAAGAGGAGGGATTTTGGTCAATGTTTTTCAGTCTTGTGTACTTCTCTGTTTGCATGGTCATCTTACCCAGGGAAAGAGTACAGCCTAAATTCATGAAGTCCTTGCCTTTCTAGACTCCTCAACAGGGCTGGGGCTAGGGTGAGGCAAATGGAGCACTCATCTCAGGTGCAGAATTTCAGAGGTGCCAATCAAGTCAGTAACATAAGTGGTGTTTTAATAAAACATTTAAAATTATTTAAATTTTGAATATGTTCATTTTACATTAATTTTGATTTTTAAAAAATATTGCATTAAAGTATTACTCATTTTGATTACTGTGCTCATTGGTACCCCTTAAATTTTGCCTCTCTGTCAAGTATTTCAGCTCTATTAGTGGCTCTACTTCCCAAATGAATTTTCACAAGACCTAGCCCTATTTGCCATTGCCTTTCATCACATGCCCCCTGAAGGGGGAAGCAAGTTTAATAAGAATAGAATGGTGGAAAAAATTCTGATGATCAAAGACATAAAAACTGAACAGCAGTAAGATGCCCCTCCAGCACCAGCGCTTTGTCCAACTGACAGATTCCAAAACACACCTCCAGCTGGCGGGAGTGACCATGTAGGGCATTACTTTCTTATCCTGACTTTCTGCACGCGGAAGAGCTCAGTTGTCCCCAAGACTGCATTTTAGCACTCTCTACCCAGCTGTCCCATTCGACAGGGTGGGCTGGGAGAAACGATAGGATCAGGGAGAGCAGGACCAGCAGGCCTTAGGTGAGGATCACCCCGGGATGTTTTTATCCTTTTTGCGACCTGTGTGCTGCGCTTGGTATCCAGTTGTTTCAGGGGACTGCCTCCTCCTCGCCTTTAATCCGTTTTAAGCCTTTGAGCCACAGGCTGTGATAACCTTTTCCATTGAGAAAATGTAATCAAGAGGGGGGCTTTAAATTTTGGTCTACACTAACCAAACTTGCCAGATAAATACTTAGTTTATCACGATTCCTACAAAGTCCTCGACTTGGCCCGGCACGCGGGGGAGTGCCGACGTTTGCTTTTTTATACTGCGTCCTGCTCGCTCGCAGGTTGCGGGACATGACCTCTTCCCAGCCCAGTTCTACAGCCGCAGCAGCCAGGGCCGCGCCCAGGGCCTCTGCGCTCTCCGCCCCGCCCTCCCAGGTTCGCGTCCCTTGGCGCGGGGCCGTCCCTCGCCGCGCAGCCTACCCCGTCCCCGGCTCCCCGCGGAGGAAATTCTTCCCCAGCAGCCCAGGGCTCGCCTCACGTGATCAGCCGCCGCGGCTTCCAGCGAGAGTTTAAAGGTTATGGAGGAAATTAGCGCGGACGCAGTCCCTCGCCCCCCAGAAGGCGCGCCCCGGTTTTCCGCAGCTCGGACGGCCGCTGTCAGCGCGCTGATCAGAACCATGTCCCCCAAAAAGGCACAGACGAGGTCCAGAGTAAATATGAAGTCACTTTGTAAAAAATAAACAAAGACAAATAGAGCCGAGGTTCTACTAAGCTTTCACTTGTCAACAAGTTCTCGCGGCCCGAGAAGTCCAGGACGTATCCCAAAGGGGGAGAATGGCCCTAAAGTAAGGGAGGAGAGAAAGAGTGTTTAAAAACTCACACACCGAGGCTCGCACGCCCCTCCCTTTCTCCCCTCCCCCACCGCGGCGGAGCAGAGCGTCTCCAGACGGAATGACCGACAGACGGGCCAATACTCCCCCGGCTGCTCTCGCCGGCCTTAGTCCGAGTGGGGTTGTGGCTGGGGGAGGGTCTCGAGTTTCCTCCCGCAGGGCGGCCCCCGCCACTCCCCCACCCCCCCTGTTTTACGAGACGGTTTTGGCCGCGGAGCCCCGGGGAGCTGCGCGTTCCGCGGGTCTCCCCGTGCAGACCGGAGTCGAAGTGTCCGCAGCCCGCAGCAAACGCATTACGGCCCGCAAAGCTGCTACTCCCGGGGGTTCCGCGCAGGTCCCCACTCGGCTCCCCCGCCAGCCGCCGCGACCCGGCAGGCTCGCCCTCTCTGCGTCGTCCTCTCCTCGGCTCACTTTTCCCGTATTGCTCCCCCAACAGGCAAAACTTTCTATTTCCCCAAACACAGGAGCGCGCGCGCGCGTGCACACACATACACACATACACACGCGCGCACACACCACACACACACACACACACACACACACACACACACACTGACGTCTTTTGCGCATTTCCTGCATTAGAGGGAGGGAGACTCGCTAGCAAACCGACCGAGGGGGAAAGACCGAGGGGGAGAGCGGGCGAGCGGGCGGGCGGGCGGGCGGGTGGCGAACGAGCGGCAGCCGAGAGCGGGGACGCGGGGAGCGCGGCGGGCGGGCGCCGGCGCCCGGGAGGTGGGGCCGCGCCGAGTCGCAGTCCCGGCCCCGCCGCCGCCGCGCTGCGCACCGCCCGGTGCCGGCCTGCGCCCCGAGCCCGAGCGGCGGCCACCCCGACTCCCGAGCCCGCGCGGATGTGAGATTCCGGGCTCCTGGCGCCTCCCTATCGCCGACCGCCGCAACCGCGCGGCTTCGCCCAAGAGGAGGCGGCTGGGCTGGCTGTGTGGCTTGTGGATTTTTTAAAAAATTTGGCTCCGAGGAGGACCATTTCCTCTCGACATGCATCCCTCCGGATAGACTGAACATCCCTCGATCCATCCCCCGCCCCGCGCGGTCGGAGGCAGGCGCTGTGTGTGCGAAGAGGATCCGGGTTGAAATCTGCGCCCCCGGTTCTCGTCCGCGCCCCGTCCCCACATCCCCCTCCCCCTCCCGGAGTCGAAATTTCCCGGGGATTATGTTTCGGAAAGGTAGGTAAGCGCCGGGTGCGGCGCCCGCCTCCCCGAAGCCCGGACCGGGAGAGCCAGCGAGGCGGCGACACAGCCCCCGCGGCTTGCAGCGAAGCCGACAGCTCGTCTCCTCTTCTGGAGGTGCTGCTGGTGGAAGGGGGGGAGAGACTTGCTCCAAACACGGACGTCCCCCAGCTCTCCCCCCCCTCCCTGTTTTCCGTTAGGAACCCGACGAGGAAATACATGCACTCGCTGAGAATCGCCCGCGCCAGGGCGCAACGCTACAAGGTGTAGGGACAGTGTGGGGTGGGGTGAGAGGGGACCCAGGAGTCCCCGTGGCTCAGAGTGCCAGGGCGTCGGTTCTTCATTCCTGCCCTCGGGGCGGACGGAGTGACCCCGGCCCCCACTCCCCGCCCCGACCATGGTAGTGTTCAATGGCCTTCTTAAGATCAAAATCTGCGAGGCCGTGAGCTTGAAGCCCACAGCCTGGTCGCTGCGCCATGCGGTGGGACCCCGGCCGCAGACTTTCCTTCTCGACCCCTACATCGCCCTCAACGTGGACGACTCTCGCATCGGCCAAACAGCCACCAAGCAGAAGACCAACAGCCCGGCCTGGCACGATGAGTTCGTCACTGATGTGTGCAACGGGCGCAAGATCGAGCTGGCCGTCTTCCACGATGCCCCCATCGGCTACGACGACTTCGTGGCCAACTGCACCATCCAGTTTGAGGAGCTGCTGCAGAACGGGAGCCGGCACTTCGAGGACTGGGTGAGTCGGGCGACACCTGGTCTGGCAGCCCAGCCGTGGGGTCCCAGGGAAGCACGGCCTTGGCATTAGTCATGGGGCGCCGAGACTTATTGCCATCTGGGGACTCTGTGTGGTGTGTGTGTGTCTCAGTTGCCTTGGGGAAGCATTCTCCATTTCATAGTTGAGAAGTAGGCAGTGGAGCAAGATGGGACTTGGAAAGAGGGTAAGGCCTCTGCCCCCTCCAGACAACGGGTGTGACAAGGAGCTGGCAAGCTGCGAGAGCCCCCAGCCACTGGTGCTGAAGGTTGACTGAGAAGCCGGCGCCTTCCGCAGGCGCGTGGTGGGCTGGCTGTGCGTGATTGTGTGGGGGTGGGTTCCTCCATCCTTAGAGAGGCACGTGCAGCCCTAGACTGAAGGCTTCTTCCACGTCCTGGCTTTGTCCTGCCTAACCTAGTGAGGAGCTGCTTTATTTTTCCCTCTGGGAGGAAGCTAGCTTGTTTCTATTCTGTTACATGGTGGTTAGCTCATCTTCTGACACACAGGGAGAAAAATGTGTTCTCCTCCAGGATGTCTCCTCCAGGGTCCCGGCAGCATAAGCCAAGCTTGTTTTGTCCCATGCATCGCCCATGCATCTGGAAGGAGTGTTGTATCTTAAAAAAATGGTTCTGGTTGCTACAAATTGGAAGTCAGTGCTTCGAATCCTACTTAAAGTTACAATGATTTTCCAGTGTTGATTTTCAAGGTACTGTTCAATGAAATACTATTGCTAAGTCCGACATTGAGTTCATTGAGAACACTGTCAAAATATTAGGGACTTGGAAACAGGCCTTCCTTGTCGGGGTACTATAAACCAAATGCATTCAACCTTGGCACCCAAAGAAGGATGGAGAACCAATCTTCTTTTAGCTCTTTTTGGAAGGAAGGTGTTAAATTAGGGAATGGATTTTGGTGTTTTCTGATTTGCTACATGTTTCCACCAAGAGCAGGTGTGGCTTTGGGTGCATATGTTTTCAGGGTTCTTTGGTCGACACAAAAAGAGGTATCTCATGGGGAAACAGAGGAATCCTCTACTAATGGCTGAAAACAGACCACCTCATGATCATCCTAGGGCCAGAGGTTGCCTATGAACCACCTTGTCATGTCACCTTACATATTTTTTAAATAGGAAATGGAGTCTTAGAGAAAAATAGGAAAAAGCCTCTTCTCTCTGTGCTTGTGCTGTGATATAGTCTGCCCCAAACCATGGTTACAGGACTGATAGGGAAGCTCCAACAAATCATACCAAGATTTGCGGCTTACACTTTGGGAAGCCGGCAAACCTTTATGGAGAACACAGCACCATTCTATTCCATTCCATTCACCAAGGCCCCTTCCTTCTGCCTGCCTCCCACCTCCAGAGTTCCCACTCACTCCCCATTTCCTTTCCACATATGGGCTCTTTAACTCAGGAAAGTAGTGTATGTCTGAGGGGGAGCTAAAGGAATAACTAATTTCAGGGCTAGAACTTAACACCAAAAACCTGTGGTTTTGAAGTTGTTTTTGAACAGGAAGAAGATGGGAAAAAACAAACATGAGTATAGTCGTGAGGCCACGGGGCCTTCACTGTGTATGCAGATGAGGGAGATGGAGTGAGGCAGAGAGTAGGTGGGATAAATGGGAAGGCTGCTGTAGCCACAGAACACACCTCTGGTGGAGGGAGAGGTGTCTGTGTTTGTCCCGTGTTGCTTTGCTGGGGCCTGACCGAGCCCTGGGTGAATCGGGGCACCTGCCCCACGTTGGAGCACTTGCAGTGAAACATGCTGTGGGTACCAGCCTTGCCTGGTCAGTATTCTCTAAAGCGCCCAAATTCATGTTGGACTTGGCCCTAGATCAAGTGCAGAGAAGGTTTTAGTGGCAGAGAAGTGGAGTGGGTACCCATGCGGTATGCTCAGGGTGACTGGAAGTAGGGCCCACAATTCCAGTCACCCACAGCTTGCCTGGTGGAGAGCAGAGCCCCTGGGGCCTCCCAGTCTACTCTCCATGCAGATTCCTGTGCTATGTCCCTAATGTTTTCACTACAGTGAAATAATAATTTAAGTAATTTAAAGTGCTTTCAAAATAATATCTCCTTTGTCTGATAGCAAGTGTGAATTAGGTGCAACAGGTATTGGACAGATTAAAAAAAAAAAAAAAAAAAAAACCCAAACCAAAAAACCTCCCAAAACCTGAGCTACAAAAAGGCCAAAGTCACAAAATGAATCAAGTAGTGGAGCTGGTTCTGTTTGCTGTGCTAGCATTGGTTTCACTGGTGGATGCTGTGGCCGGTCTGGTTCCTCCAGAAGGGGAGGTTGGTAGGGGTGCATCAGCAGAGGGGGCTGGCCCTTGGAAAGAGATAGCTTCACCGGGGCTGACTAAAGTCCCCCTTCCCATTCCTGTCAATGAGAGGACATCCACAGAATCACACCTCTGGGCAGCATTTCCTAGGCTCTAGGATTCCGTGCTCTTTACCTGGCAGTGATAAAGAGATACACCCTCTCTTGGGTGTGGCTAGGAAACCTGGCCTGAAGTAAGGAGATGGGGAGGGCCTGAAACGGCCACTTCTCTCATTGAGGCAGACAGTTTCATTCAACTGCACAATGAATTCATGTGTTCTCATCCAGTTCCTGTTTGTGCTCAGGCCCAACCAGGGAAGTTCAGCACTCCAGGTAACTCCGAGGTAAAAGAGACTGTGGGTGACCCCCAGGGGGCTTCCATTTCACTAGGGAAGTAAAACTAAGTAGATACATGTTGATAGTTAAGTAGCAGTTAGGTTCTAAATGAGTGGGACCAGTACATTACATGAGTTCAAACAAAGGAAGTGTGGTGGGAAAGCTGGAATGGGCATGAGGTGAGGGTAACAGCCTTCCACGGGCGCAGACACTGGACATAAAGGCAGAGAAGGCCTGTGGCTAGGAGTGGGGAAACAGAAGGATGGCCAAAAGTGAGGGTTCCTGTCAGCAAGGAACAGGCAGGATAAAATTTTCCAAATTTAAGAATTTCATTTGAGCACCACCTGTGCTATTATTTACTTAACATTTTTAAACATCGGTTCTCTGATATCCCACTCAAGGCCCGGTATACATGAAGTCACCAGTTGGGATATTGTGGTTATGGTTTTTCTTCGTTTGCATTAAAATAAACATGTGGCCTCTAAAATAAAAAGGGAGGGTGTTCATTTCAGGTGCCTCTTAACACCATTAGCGATATGGGGGCCATACTTTGGAAACACTGGAATAGGAGAAGTGTTGGAAAACCGAGGTGGGTTCTAGAATGTTTAAAAGCCAGGCTGAGATAATTATTCTCCAGATAATGAGAGACGTATCAGTTGTGATGACAAAGGGGGTTGTTTTAGAGAAAGCTCATTACAGAGAGACGGGAAGATCTCACTTACACTGAAAGCAGAATCCCATTAAACACTCTTGTTGCCGCTCATTTTTCCAGGAATGAGATATTAATGCTGCTCTGACTTGAGTGTGTGGAAGAATCCCTGGGGGGGGGCGTTAAAAATATAAATCTGCCCACCACATTCAGAGCTTTTCACTCTGAAGTTTAGGACAAGCGCTAGGAATCCTCATGCGTAACAAGCACTCCTCAAGAGAATTTGATCTTGCTTCAAGAAACACTGGAGTAGGATAGAAATTGTGGGCAGGGGAGGGCTCCAGGTAATTAAGGGATGAAGACTTCTTACACAGAAATATCCTGAGATTTTATGGTAGACCTTTGTAATTCCTTCCTCCAAGATTTATAGCCTAGTTGTGTAAAGGAGAGGTATTGGGGTTTATTAGAAGCAGAGGCCCCATGAATGCTGAATGGAGCTGCTTTGCCTTTAGGACAGATGGTGGGAGCATGGTAGATGGCAGAGAGGGTACAAGGAGCTGGCACGTGACAGCTGGCTACCCTTGCAGACAGCCTGGAGTTTGCTGTGTGGTCACCTCATTAGTGTGTGTGCTGAGTCCCACTCTTCCCGGTTCCACGACTCATGCCTCCGAAGACATCCTTGGTTTGGGTCACTTCCGTGCTGCACTCATAATGCAGCAGTAATGACAAAAATGTCATTTTCTGAGAGGTCCCACATTTAAGGGCAGAGCTGTGAAGCCAGGCTCCTTGGATTTAAATCCTGCCTCTGTCACCAACCGCACTTGTGACCTTTGGAGAGCTGTTTAACCTGTGTTCCTGTTTCCCGTTTCTTTCCCTGTAAGAAGTGGGTGATGGTAACCATATATACTTCTAACAAATGGGGCTGTTGCGGGGATAAAAGGAGTTACTACATGGAAAGCGCACGGACCAATGCCTGACTTCAGTGAGAGCTCAGTGGCTGTTTTGCTCCTACAGTTACTATTATGTCCTCTAAACCTGCCGTGGGACTGGCTTTAGAGAGGGTTCTTTATTGACTTGATTATTATACAGGATCTAAAGGAGCCAAGTTTTTGGTCATCCTTAAATTTTTTCTTTTCTGTAGGGTAGTCTCGTTTGCAAGGAATGGGGCACACTAGTGTTACCATTTCCTCTTTCCCAAATACCTCATTGACAGGGTTTCTCAAAATTATCCCACCCAGCTGACCCTGTGAGATAGGCCTACACTGTTTTTGCAGAGGTAAGTCTCAGGGACCGTTATTTTTTGTTGGCCCCAGTATCCCTTGGGAAGATTGTTACACCTTTAAGGCCAAGGCCAAACCCCTGCTGGTTCTGATGCTGATGCTCTGTGGAGAGCCTGAGGAGCGCTGCTGTGGTTAAACAGGCCCCTGCTGAGTCTCACACTGAGGGTGGCTAGAGTCTGTCTTGACAGACCCTGCCTGAAGGCACTTCAGGACTTCTGTAGGGAAACTTTAGAAGATCCCTGAGGAACTTTTACTATCATCTAAATGGAGTGAGGTGGGAAGGATCTAGAAAGAGATGTGGAAAGAAGGACTGGGAATGGCCCTAGCTCCCTTTGTGTGCACCTATCCCTTGAATTTGTCCACCAATAGCTGAGGTTCCAGGTTTTTTCCATACTTCATTCTCCATACTCTGTAATACTTACCATCTAATTAAATATGACTCCCCTTGGTACGTGATTGGTTATTTAACAACTATTCTGAGGCTTAGTCTTGCCCCATTGCTATATTAGAAAGTCACTTGCCACTGGTGCTCTGCAGTTAAAGGGTCTTGGGTCTTCTGGGCAGTCAGACCTTGTCTCTCTGTTCTGTTTCCCCTTCTCTGTGTCTTTGACCAGCAGATGTAGTGATTATTTGAGACCCTCGGTTCCCTACCTCTTCACTGGGCCCCTCTCTATAAGATCTGTGGGCTCTCACTACAAGATGCATCTACCTACTCTCGAGCCAGGTGACCTAGGCTCTTTATGCCTGTTTCTTCATCTGTAAAATGGGAATATAACAGTTCTTACACTAGTTTGATAACCTCTTTTGGCTGTTGCAAGAAATAAGGGGGTCTATGTAAAGTTCTTAGCAAAGGGCCAGGCTATTGTACAGTCTAACAAATTGATTAATATTTTAAGAGTTACATATGTGTATTCATAGTTTGAGAATCTTAAATCAGAACATATGGTCCAGTGATATTTTTCTCTTTGGTTTGTGAATGTATTTATATGAAAAGTCTCACATAGCCTAAAAATAAAGTTTATTTAGTTACACTTAACAATTGCCTTTTTGAAAATATTAGAATCTCTTAAAATGAGGTTGTTTTGAGAAGTCTAGGAATTGTGTGGCCACTGTAGCCAAAGATTAATTTTTTATTGAAGCATATGACCAATTGAAAATAGGGATATTTGGGAACTGCTGTTTTGGTTTTACTGTACCAGTTTCATCTAGTTTCATGGACCTAAATGCATTCTCAAATGCTGTTGCCTCCAAATTCCCAATTTCAGCCCACATTTGATCGTGCAAGTGCATCTCAAATTCTGTTATGTCAAAAACTGTATCTCTTATGTCCCTCCTCCCCAATCTAAGCCTTCCATAGTCTTCCCCATCTCAAGAAATGGCAACTGCATCCTAATGGTTGCCGAGGCCAGAAACCATGAGAAGCTATTCTTGATGCCTGTCATTCTCACACCCCCGTATCCAGTCCAGCAACAGCATCTGTTGTCTTCAAAATAGATTCCAGATCTGATCATCTTAGCGTATTTCTGCTGACATCAGTCTGGTCTAAGACCTTATCATTTCATACCTGGATTATTTCAGCAACCTCCTCAGTGTCTCCCTGTTGCCCCAACTTCATCAGCATATGCCACTCAGCTCACACATCTCTCGGTAGAAACTCACGTCTTTATACTCTAGATAAGACCCATGGTCAGGCTCCTGTTATGACCTTCATCAGTATGCCACTCAGCTCACACATCTCTTGATAGAAACTCACGTCTTTATACTCTAGATAAGGCCCATGGTCAGGCTCCTGTTATGACCTTTCTGGCCGTACGTCACCTGTTACTCTTTCCCTTCACTCCTTTCCCAGCCATAGTGACCCACCTTCCACCCTTCAACATATTCATCAGGTTCCTACCTCAGTCTTTGCACTGGCTATCTATCTTTCCAGAATGTTCCTTTTCTAGATACGATTCATTGTTCAAGTCTTTATGTTCTTAGGAAGGCAAGCTTATTTAAATTTTTACACTTGGGGTGCCTGGGAGGCTCCATTGGTTAAGTGTCTACTTTCAACTCAGGTCATGATCCCAGGGTTCTGGGATTGAGCCCCAGTGGGGCTCAGTGGGGAGCCTGCTTCTCCCTCTTCCTCTGTTGCTCCCCCAGCTTGTGCTATCTCCCTCTCTCTTTGTCAAATAAATAAAATCTTTAAAAATAAAATAAAATAAAATTTCACCCTTCTCCTTGATGCTTTATATACTTTCCTGCTTTAGTTTTACTCTTTAGCTCTTATGTCTGTCTTATATATTTCTCTTATTTATCTTTATTATCTGTCTCTAGCACCGGAACAGAGTTTCTATAAATGCACAGCTTGCTTGCTTGCTTGCTTGCTTTCTTTTTTTCTTTCTTTCTTCCTAAGATTTTGTTTATTTATTTGACAGAGAGAGGCACAGTGAGAGCAGGGACACAAGCAGGGGGAGTGGGAGTGGAGAAGCAGGGAGCCCAATGCAGGGCTCGATCCCAGGATGCTGAGATCATGACCTGAAGGCAGATGCTTAATGACTGAGTCACCCATGCACCCCAATGCATAGGTTTTTGTTCACTGTTCTGCCCTTGGGATCCCAGAGAGTTCCTGGTCCCTTGTTGAATGAGCAAATGAATTGAAGTAAACAAGTGTGTATTCCCCTAGCACATATTATGGAAAGACCAGAGTTGTATGGGGTATCATTCCTGCCTCCAAGGAGTATGAAATCTAGCTGGGAAGAACAGTAGGCTAAGCAGTTGAAGGAATTCCCTAAACAGTCTTTCTATACAGTTGAAAGAAGTGAGGACAAAGCAGAAGAAAAGGATGTTTCATAAAAATCTGTAGGATGCCTTGAAAATGTTCTTATGGGAGAATGCATATTATATCCTTGTGGCTGTTTGCAGTAAGCTGAAGCACCTCTGTCACGTCTGGGGTCTCCAAGAGTAGGAATTGTAAACGCTCTGGGTACCCAGGACCTGTGCAAGGTGCTGTGGGAAGAGGAGAAGAAAAAAGACCCGCTTGTCCTCCCTTTGCAGAGTTTAAAATCAAGTTCAAATTTTCATAAGGGCCTTAGATACAGAACCATTGGTAACTGGCAGCAACGACAAATGAAATTTTAAATTCCTGTGCCTGGACTCTGGGGCTGGAGCTCATTGAAGCATATGTAGACAAAGCTTCCAGGGCTTTCACTTAGACTAAAAGAGCTCCAGAGCAGGCCTGCAGTATTTTACATAAATAAAAGCTACACTTGGCAAAACATTATATATCTCTCCAAGTTCCTCTGGGTATATATGCTCTGGTTAAGTAATTACAATCTATTATAATGCTAATCAGCAGGATTGCACCTGTTTGAAATCTAGTTTTCTGGCTGAAACCAGAAAACAAATGCCTCTACTGTGCTGGGATTGCAAAGGGGACGGGAACACACTGTTGTCATGTCAGCTTGCCTGCCACTAAACAGAATGGCAACTCCAGACAGAATATGATTGAGCCCCATAATATCATGCCTGGGAGGAAGGGGAGAAGCACTGTTTCTTCCGGAATCCAAGCACAGAAATGAGAACCTCTCCTGCCCCACACCCTTCATCCCCTCTACTTCACCTTGAAGTCTCAGAGAGCTAGATTTTTAAACTAATGAAAAAGCCAACTTTATATGCCAGCAAAAAGTAAACTCATTGAGCTTATGACCCCAAGAGGTAGATCATATTCAAAATATAATCAAGTTCAAGACGGTTTAGGAAAATCATGACAGGTGAACCTATAATGAATTATTGAGGAAAAATATAGACTTTGATTTTGCCTATGTCCTTCTTAAGTAGATTTGTTAGTTTGTTTTCAGACTATAGTATCTCCTGATGCCAGGTATGTTGCCCCAGCCAGATATAAGTATCTTGTAAGTGGAAGTATCTTCCTCCCAATGGCTCACCAAGCAAAGTAAGAGCCACTCAGGAAGTACGTGTAGCCAGTCATTCTGTTGGTTGAATAAAAGGCTGCCTTTGCGCGTGCGTCTTGTAGAAGGTCCTGTAGGCAGCACTTTTTAATCAGACTAACTTAGATTCTGCTCTTCTCAGAAGCTCACCATCCCGGACAGTGCTGAAAAGAAAGATAGCGGCATGCACAAAAAGTTCTAACCAGTGGACAAAATGGTTTATTCATTCATTGCTCCAGCTATCCTTTCATCTGTTTAGCAAACATTGATTGAATACCTTATATCCCAGGTGCCATGCCAGGAGCTGTTCTCATGGAGCAGAAATCTGGTAGGAGACACAATACTAATCAATAAGTAACATATTCTAGTATATAAAATTAATTAAGAAGGAGAGCTCATCAGAAGGTTCTCTGAGCCCGGGGACACCTCTTTAGAGTTGGACTGGCTAATCCTTTCCCTTCCCCAATAAATTTCCCTCCCCAATAAATTTCCCTGGGAAATTCATTGACTAAGGAGTCAGGTACCTCCTATTAATCAGTGGTGTTGGACCTTAGGTTCCACATCTGTGAAAACAGGAGGAAGCATAGATCTAGATACTCTTGTGTAAGGCCTCTGTTAACCATGATTCTGGCAGACTTAGCTGTCTGCATTTTGGGCCTTGACTTTGCTCGACCTAGCACTTGATGATATTTTATCTTTATTGTTTTCCATGAAGCTGAGTCTTGTATCTCTGAAAAACTGTCAGTTTCTGCTTTTTTTCCCTCCTTATCTTTCTTTATTACTGTGATCAAAATCACAAGGCCATTTTTGATAGCTTGCTTCTTTACCTAGTGTTTAAGGCCCACAAAAATACATTTATTTTTTATATATTGGGGGGGAGGGGCAGAGGGAGAGGAAGAGAGAAAATCTTAAGTAGGCTCCACACTGGGTGTGGCCATGGGGTAGATTCCCCAGTGAATTCCCAGTGTTGATCTTGCACTGGGCTTGATCTCACATTCCTGAGGTCATGACCTAAGCTAAAATCAAGAGCCTGACACTTAACTGACTGAGCCACCCAGGCACCCCTACATTTATTTTTTAACTGGATCCCTCGGCCTCTATCATTGAGCCACTCGAAGGATATTCTAAAAACAAACAAGCAGCACAATTTCTGGAATGTAGAGCCTATGAATCCCTCTCCTGACGTCTCAGATGGATGATTATCTAAACCATTTTGGGCAGCTGAGAGAATCATCAATCAGCCTCCAAGGATGGAACATGTAATCGACCAGTATTTGCCAGAGTATCTTTCAAAGAGTCGGAGCCTTCTAATAGTCTCAGGTTGCTGTGATCAAAGAGGTTGGGAAATGTTTCAGAGCCAAATGCACATTAGTATATTAAAGACTCCAAGATGGCCAGTACCAAAGGGACTTGTACACCTCGGTATGTGTAACCACAAATTTCCCAAACTGATTCATCATAGAGTGCTCTTATTGGTGAAAAATTATTAGCACCATAGAACTAGTGTTTTGCAGACATATTTTGAAAAACATTATAATTAGGAGAAAAAAAAAAAAAGGAATGGACCTTCCTCAAGTGGGCCAATTGGGGATTTGAGATTAACACCCTTTTAGGAAACAGTGAAGTTGAAGAACTATGGGAATTCTCTGGAGAGGAAGAATAATGTGGGCTCTACTAGTTGGCAAAGGGTTCTTCATAAGGTTTTGAGCCAGGCCTTAAGGAATATGGAATCTGAATAGACAGTAGGAAGAAGAGCATAAAAAATATCAGGCAAGCAGTTTTTAGCATTTTGGGTAATGAGGGCAGTCAGGAAATCAGTGAGATTAAAGCAGGAATGCAGGGGTGCCTGGGTGGCTTAGTGGGTTAAAACCTCTGCTTTCGGCCTAGGTCATGATCCCAGGGTCCTGGGATCGAGCCCCATCGGGCTCTCCGCTC
Organism: Mustela nivalis; assembly: GCF_964662115.1. Classification (NCBI taxonomy): domain Eukaryota; kingdom Metazoa; phylum Chordata; class Mammalia; order Carnivora; family Mustelidae; genus Mustela; species Mustela nivalis. The sequence continues at coordinate 77,453,353 of NC_139027.1, forward strand.
AGCAGGGAACCTGCTTCCTCCTCTCTCTCCCTGCCTGCCTCTCTTGCCTACTTGTAATCTCTGCCTGTCAAATAAATAAATAAAATCTTTAAAGTAGGAATGCAGTCCAAAAATAATTGCTTTATTGAAACACACACGCATACACACAAAACAATAAGCTATCCAAAGAAAGGAACAGTGGATAGAATGGATATTCAGTCATTAATCTATCCATCCATCTCACTAGGCAGCCATTTAACAAATATATAATAAACACTGTTTATGTTCTAGGAAATTTGCTTGGGGCAAGGTGTTGAACAGAATCAGTATGATCTGTTGAACTCCTGTTATCAATGGAATCTATGCTAAGGGTTAACCCCAATCTCCCATGCTGTATTTTTCAGCTACGTTTTTGTTGTTGTTGTTTATCTCTTGATAGGCTGATAGGAATGAAGAAAAGCTTTGTAGCATCCTTCATGTCACTAAGTGGCGGCTTGTCTAAAGATGATGTGGGCTTTGGTGTCAGTCCTGTATTGAATTCTAGTTTTATCAGTTGTGGCTGTGTGATACTGGGGAAATTCTTTAACTCACCTGTACCACTCCCCTCATCTGTAAAATGGGAGTAATAGCTACCTTGTAGAGTTATTATAATGGCCAATGAAACATGGAAAAGTGCCCAGCTTCTAGCAACTTCTCAATAAATGGTAATATATTATTGATAATTATTTGCATTTAATATTTCTTATTTGACATAGATGAAATTGTGCTTTTGTCAGAAGATTTTATTCAGTAATGGCCAACTGAGGAGTTTTAAGCAAAACCTTTTCCAGTCCCTACTTCCCTCCCTCTCTGATATAGCTAGCAACAGGAATTCTGGGTTTGCCAGATTCCAGATGTGCAGAGCTAGAACCTCACACTTGGCCCTTCTTAGGTGGCCCCTGGGGTGGGAGACACAGAGAACATGAATTACCTGTCCTGGGGCAGGCTTTGGCCCAGATAGATGGACCTATGCGATACACGGCTCCCTCTGGAATTTTTTTTTAAAGATTTTGTTCATTTATTTGACAGACAGAGATCACAAGTAGGCAGAGAGGCAGGCAGAGAGAGAGAGGAGGAAGCAGGTTACCCGCGGAGCAGAGAGCCCGAGGTGGGGCTCTCGATCCCAGGGTCCTGGATCATGACCTGAGCCAAAGTCAGAGGCTTTAACCCACTGAGCCACCCAGGAGCCCCTGCCTCTGGAATTTTTAAAAAGCAGATTCAGTATTGCATTTTAACGAGAACATCACGTGTATTTGCTTGTGGACCTGAGAGGGTAACTGAGGTTCAAGGATTTTTTTACCTCCCATTTTACCGTGGTCCAGGTGTATATCCCATTTCTCTGGGCCAAAGCATCTGCTTTTCTTTTCCAGCCATGTGTCTCTTCTGCAAGCCTGGCTGCTGACAGGATGCATGCCGATTGCTCTGTTGTTCTGGCCTGAGTGTTGGCCTGAGAGGGCAGGACTTCGCTTTTGACCAGGACATCAGAATTGCTAAGGAGTCCCATGAGTTGAAGGATAGCCAGCCTTTTAAAAAAATTGCTGTATGCTTGTAAAGAGCCATACATTCCTTTGTTAATTTTCTGTTAGGACCCTTGGTTTTTAAGCTCAGATTTCATTTTAGATACTTGACCTTGACGTCCCAGAACTGAATGTAGCGGAGAGACTCTCTGACCTTCCTGAGGGATCCATTCTCAGAACCTGCCTGTTCTTCTCCTCTCCAACCATCTGAGTCCTTTTCTTCCTTCAAAACTTTCTTCACCCAAAAGCAGGGGCTCTGGTTCTTCTACTTTGTAGATCTGTGACTTTGTGACAGTTCATTTAACCTTCTCAAACTTTTCTTTCTTTGTTTATGAAAAGGGTTAGGAACAGTCACTGTTCTTGGGTTGTAGGTTTGCCAGCAGGAATGATTAAAGTCCATGTAAATGAAGGTTTTTAGGCCTGTAAGCATTAACTCTGTGTCCTGAGTGTCTGTTGAAGTAGGTAAAAAAGTTGGTTCTGGGCACCCAAGCTCTTTGTCTGTATCCTTTGCTCCCGCAGGACTCTGTCCTATTTCCATTTGGTACCCAGAGTTGCCAGATGAAGTAGAGAATGTCCAGTTAAATTTGAACTTCAGATAAACAACAAATACTTTTCTGCTATAGGTACATCATGAATATTGCACGGGACAGACTTAATCGTTTATACTTACATACTTCCACTTACAAAGTATTCATTGTCTGGAATTCAGATTTAAATGGGCATCCTGTCTTTTCATTTGCTAGAGCTGAGCCCCTGTGTCCCCCCACCCCCTTGCAACCCTAGTAACAAAGCATTCCCAGGAAAGGATATGTTTGTCATCTCTTTGTTCCACTGAAGGCAGAGGGGGGACATTTGCAGTTGCTGTAAAATGGAAGACTTAGCCCCTTGTTAAAATAATTCCAGCATTCGCCAGAAGTAGGGAACATGTTTTTCTGATGAACAACCACTTTTACGAACCTCTAGACTCATGGAGGTGGCCTCCTGCCTTAACACTTGAAGCCCGGTCCACTCCGCTGGCCTGTTATGTGTGTCACGACCCCACAGATTCTCCTTTTTCCCACCCTGAATCAGAGTTCAGTTCACAAGAGGTGCAAGTCCCTGGCCATGACCATCTAGCTGTTTTAAAAAAAAAAAAAAAAAAAAAAAAAAATTTTTTTTTTTTCCATTTTAGAAGAGAAGAGCTCACTGAAGTGTCAGGTGCCTGAGTACTAATTCATGATGATAGCTTTAGGGTTCATTTTCATAGCTTTATTAGCCTGGTTCTCTGCAATCCAGGGGATTTATGTAAGAGTTGTGTAATAGCCCTAAATACCCTTTCGGGGTGCTCAGAATCCATTGTCTCCCCTACCCTCACTTGTAGGTTGGAGTCCAGCCTCATCACCCCACCAGACATTTCCAGCCCTGTGTAGCTTGTTTCTTTTCCCCTCCCCCATTTTTCTGTCGAGGAGATCCTGTATCCTCCATGCTGGGAATCTTATCCACGGGAGCTTGTTTCTCTCATCTGTGTCCAGTTTTTCTGGGTGCTCTAATCCCTACATGTCCATATTCCTAGAATACTAGGAATACTGACCACTTCTCCAAGTCTCCCTCCTTCTTGGGCCTTTTTCCTAGAACTCTCCAGCCTATAGCTCTTTTGGTCCTTGGAATCCTGGTAACATTTACTATTTGTGCCCTCCACTTAAAATCATTGATGTCTTGTGTTGATGGTCGGTTACTCTCTGTTCTCTTACAGAGGCAGAAGAGGTCCCAGAGAGGAAGAACTCTTGCCACTTTGTGCCAACACTTGGCATAGTGCCTTGCAAAGAATAGATGCTTGATTGCTTAAATAAATTTTAACATTAAATTATAATAGTTTCTATCTAAATAGTAAGTGTTCTGTATATATTTGTTCTGGAGTATTCTCCTTCCTTCCATGACAGAGAAGAATGTATTCTTTAAAAAAAAAAAAAAAAATCACACACAGGAGCATCTGGGTGGCTCAGTCAATTGAGGGTCTGGCTCTAGATTTTGGCTCATGTCATGATTTCAGGGCCATAAGATCAAGCCCCGGTGTGGGGCTCAGTGCTGAGCGTGGGTCCTTCTTGGGATTCTCTCTCTCTCCCTCTGCTCCTCCCTCCACTCTCTCTTTCCAAACACACACACACACACACACACACACACACACACACACACACACACACATCTGTATGTTATTTTAAACAGGAAAAGGCAAGGTAGGGTGCCAACATATATGGTGGTCTTTTATCTTTTACCTTTTTTTCAGTGTTATTTTAAAAATAAACTTTGCTTTTTTTAGGGTAGTTTTGGGTTTATTAAAAAATTGAGCAGAAAGTACAGAGAGTTCCCATATACCCTCTCATTCACACAATTTCCCCATTATTACAGTTGACTCATGGACAATGAGAGGGGTCGGGGGTGCTGACCCCTGTCAGTTGAAAATCTGGGTATAACTTTTGACTTCCAAAAACTAAACTACTAGTAGCCTGTTGTTGACTGGAAGCTTTACCAATGACATAAACGTAGATGAACACGTAACTTTTATGTTACATATATATTGTATACTGTATTCTTACAGTAAAGAGTTAGAGAAAAGAAACTTATGAAGAAAATCATGGGGAAGAGAAAATATGTTTATAGTATTGTATTTATCCAAAAAAAAAATCTGCCTATAAGTGGACCTGCACAGTTGAAACCCATGTCATTAAAAGGTGAAGTGTATGTATATATATTTGACTTTCACAAAAAGGCGAAAAAGACACAACACCAACTACTGCATTTTGAAGCAGGTGGCATCACGGTTAGATGTGAAGGCTTTGCACTAGAGCGATGGGTTCTAATCCTGGTGGCACCACTGAACCAGCTGGACATCCTTTTGGCAAGTTGTGTAACCCCTCTGAGTCTTCATTTCATCATCTGTAGAACGAGATCCTTAATCTCCTAATTGTGTGATTTGGAATGCTTAGAAAAGTGTTTATCACATGATAAGCACACATAAAATGTCAGCTGTTATTATCATTATTATTAGACTTCTATTGTAAAAAATAAATTTTAGATTATCTGGTTTGGGACTTACCATGTTGTCAGAGTCCATTTGGTTGGATTCTGTGGGTTGCAGGGTTGCTTGGGGTTGAGGGTTGCTTTCCATCCCAAGGGCTTGACTTGGAAAGATGGTGATTCTGACTGTGAAGAGTTACATAGGGAATGACTACAATTTGCTAAGTTTGTGTTTGATGCCTGCTTTCAAGCCTTTATGGGCCCTTATACATTCACAAAGGGCTGCATTCACAATGTGCTTGTTTATTCTTGACTAATTCAGCTCCACCCTAATGAGCTGTGTGACCTCGGGGAAGAAATTTAACCTCTCTGAACTATAAAATGTGAATAGTCATATTGGCTCTGCCAACCTCATGGGGTTGCAAGACTCATTTAATACCCCTCTCCAAAATGAAACATGTGACACACGTGTAAGTAGCAATGATGAATCACTTTCAGATTTGGGGAAGAGCCAGGCACTTTCCTCCAAAGTTTGCAGTTGAGAAAACCGGGGATAGCTGGTGTCTCCTGATAGGGACTAGAATAGAACTGGGGTCTTATCTCCCCCAGTACCTGATAACACTGAACAGCATTTGGGTGTCCCAGCAAGTGTGCCTGCTCTTTCACATTGTCAGGGCTAAAGATTTAAAATTGATCTGGGGGCTTTGTTTCTAGGAAACTGGAGTCTTAGGAACCCACCCTCAGGCGCAAGAGAACACGTCTCCTTCACTTTGCTTCTTTACTCCTTCTTGGCTCTTTAAATTTTTTTTTTATCACTGCTTATCATATGACTGTGCACAGACAACCGTGAAGCCAACTATTTTAAGGGGAACAGGGAGGAAGACAGATAAGACAGTGATTCAGAAACAAGCAGGAAAATGGAGTCATGTGGTTGTCCCTTGTGGGTGGGATGTACAGCAGTTTTGTAGACTGAGAAAGCATCCTGAGTCCCTGGAGAGTAAATGAGACCCATCAGGCGTGTGTTTGAAAGCCCTTTCCTGTGTTCAGAGAAGCTTCAGAGCCCAGCCAGAGCAGCCTTCACTGGGTTCCTGTGTGCGTGCCCACATTGGAAGCATGCTTCTTAGAGCTCTCTGGTCCGTAGGCTAGGAACCCTGCTCTGTTCCCCGGAGCTGTGCTAGGGGGCATAGAGTTTCCAAAGGAGAGATCTCCTGCCTACATTCAGGAATATAAAAAGGAGAAATGCCCCTTTGAAAAAACCTGATCATGTCAGGTTTAGAGAAGGAAGTGGATCCTGTCCTTACCTATTGGTGGAAGTATAGTAACGCCACACACCGTAAGGCTGCCATGTGCCTTTACTTTTAGGATTTGGATTTTAGGCAAATAAGCATTGTTTGACACTTTCTGAATTTAAATCAGTTACGAACTTTTAGAATTTTTATTTGCTTTTGTGGAGGATTCATTCTTTTTCCTTTTGGTGGGGAGGGGAAAGAGAAAAAGGGCATATCATGAATAGTTTTTTAAACCGTGGGTCAGGACCCATGAGCTAAAGTCATGAAATCCATTAGGTGGATCTGAAACAGCAACATTATTTTATTTATTTTTTAAAAAGATTTTATTCATTTATTTAACAGAGAGAGCAGAAGCAGGGGGAGCATAACAGGGAGAGGGGAGAAGCTGGCTCCCTGCCGAGCAATGTGCCTGATATGGGGCTCCATCCCAGGACTCTGGGGTCATGACCTGAGCTAAAGGCAGACACTCAACTGACTGAGGCACCCAGGCACCCCTCAAACAGCAATTTTATAAATACGGAAGTAGAGTAGACTAGTATTGAAATGATCAGAAGGCATTGCATAGGTAAGGGTAAATATGGCTTTATAAAACTTCTCTTTCAGTTTTATTTACATGAGTATTATATAAATGATCTGTGCGTCCCAGTTAAAAAAAAATTAAGAAACATTGGCCTAGAACACGAATTTTAATTTAACAGAACTTTAATTAGTACCACTGTGATGCGGAGACGAATGTCAAGAAGACAGGGTTCCCTGCACTCAATAAGCTTCCAATTTGTTCACCCAAACACTTCCATAAAGGCAAATGTGTTATGATTGTCCAGGGGAAGACTGAAAAGGGCTTTGTGCAGGAGATGGCTTTTAAAGACTGAGTAGAATAGACTGACCCTGAAAAATCTGTCCAGCTCCTTCTCCGTGAACAAGTCCATATCAACATAGGATGCAGAAATGACCTGTTGAACTGACATACTTTATGTTCTCCAGGAGCTCCCCCATCTCCTGACACCCCTGCCAGTAGCATTCAGGATCAGATAGCGGTGCTTCTGGGGTCTTGGCTTGAAGCATCCTAAACCCCAGGTTGGAAAGCTTGGCCCATGCCCAGCTACTGCATGGCGGGTTCCTGGTGCTCTAGTAACCCTTCAGTCTGCACA